>NC_084612.1:22673224-22723224 GCF_033978795.1 Nerophis ophidion | reverse complement strand
ATGTATGCATGCTGCCGCCCACACAGGGAGATGTGTCTTCTAGAACCTTTCAAGAAGAACATTTATGGAACTAATATGGGATGGATGTCAGTACCATTTTTTGCGACTTTTGTGTTTATTAATAAATGTTAATTGTTTAATAATAAAAGCTTTTTTTAATGTAACAATTAAAAAACAAGCTGATTATGATTATGTTCCCGAACAGTTTGTTGTACCTCGTTCTTTTGTTACATTTCTACATTTTGTAGCAGACGTTGCATGCAGTTGCAATTCCAAAAGTTGTAGCCTTGTCAGGAAGCTGTCTTTCGCCATTAATTTGAATGTTACTCCCTACAAAAGTGTTTATACTGTAAGTATTGTATTTATTACACACTTATTACAAAAATGGAGGTTTTAAAATCGCCATGCATGATTGTTAATGCTAATCAGTAACATGTATATGCCAAAGGCAATGTAAATTAGCATCACACTACAAACCCCGTTTCCATATGAGTTGGGAAATTGTGTTAGATGTAAATATAAACGGAATACAATGATTTGAAAATCATTTTCAACCCATATTCAGTTGAATATGCTACAAAGACAACATATTTGAAGTTAAAACTGATAAACATTTTTTTTTGTGCAAATAATCAGTAACTTTAGAATTTGGGTGCCATGATTGGGTATAAAAGCAGCTTCCATGAAATGCTCAATAATTTACAAACAAGGATGGGGCGAGGGTCACCAATTTGAAAGCAGATTGTCGAACAGTTTTAGAACAACATTTCTTAACGAGCTATTGCAAGGAATTTAGCAATTTTACTATCTACCGTATTTAAAATCATCAAAAGGTTCAGAGAATCTGGAGAAATCACTGCACGCAAGCGATGATATTATGGACCTTTCAGCCCTCAGGTGGTACTGCATCAAAAACCGACATCAGTGTGTAAAGGCTATCACCACATGGGCTCAGGAACACTTCATAAAACCACTGTCAGTAACTACAGTTGGTTGCTACATCTGTAAGTACAAGTTAAAACTCTGCTATGCAAAGCCAAACCCATTGATCAACAACACCAAGGAACGCCGCTGGCTTCGCTGGGCCCGAGCTCATCTAAGATGGACTGATGCAAAGTGGAAAAGTGTTCTGTGGTCTGACGAGTCCACATTTCAAATTATATTTGGAAACTGTGGACGTGGTGTCCTCTGGAAGAAAGACGAAAATAACCATCCGGATTGTTATAGGCGGAAAGTTCAAAAGCCATCATCTGTGATGGTATGGGGGTGCATTAGTGCCCAAGGCATGGGTGACTTACACATCTGTGAAGGCACCATTAATACTGAATGGTCCATACAGGTTTTGGAGCAACATATGTTGTCATCCAAGCAACGTTATCATGGACGCCCCTGCTTATTTCTGCAAGACAATGCCAAGCTACGTGTTACAACAGCGTGGTTTCGTAGTAAAAGCATGCGGGTACTTTCTTAGCCCGCCTGCAGTCCAGACCTGTCTCCCATAGAAAATGTGTGGCGCATTATGAAGCGTAAAATAGGACAGCGGAGACCCCGGACTGTTGAACGACTAAAGCTCTACATAAAACAAGAATGAGAAAGAATTTCATTTTCAAAGCTTCAACAATTAGTTTCCTCAATTCCAAAACGTTTGATTGTTGTCGAAATAAAAGGTGATGTAACACAGTGGTGAACATGCCCTTTCCCAACTACTTTGGCACGTGTTGCAGCCATGAAATTCTAAGTTATTTATTTTTTGCAAAAAAAAATAAAGTTCATGAGTTTGAACATCAAATATCTTATCTTTGTAGTGCATTCAATTGAATATGGGTTGAAAAGGATTTGTAAATCATTGTATTCCGTTTATATATACATCTAACACAATTTCCCAACTCATATGGAAACGGGGTTTGTAGCAAATGGTGGAAACGTGTAGTTTTATTGTACGTTGGCCGGGTCTGCCAGTGTACTGCTTCAATGCTTGTTTCCTCCCCGAGTGTTTCAGCCGGGTTTTCATCTGCAACGGGACATAACGTCAATAGCAACCATGGTATCACAACATGGCACAGTTTGATTTTACGTGAATGACTACCAACAGCATTTGGACGATGCTTGTTAAAATACAGAATTCCAAGCCACCAATCCCTAATTTATACTAAATCGTTTTTAAAGTAAATCACACAAACAGTGGTTAACTTCTTTTTACATTTGCACAAGAGTTGATGTTTTTCATCATTTGTTGTCAAACTCAAATGATTTTTATTTTATTAGTTTTTGTTTTTGAGTATGAAAATTGGTTGACATCTTTTTGTACTTTTATGATATTTAAGGTTGTTAAAATGTAACTTAAAAATATTGCCTGTACTGTAAATTGTCATGATCAGTTTTGGGTTTTGTTTATTAGTCTTCTTCGTTTTGTGTCCTTTCCTGTTTGTGCTCTTATTTTCTTAGTTGCACTTTGTTGGCATGTACTGTAAGGCAGTTACTTTACCCATCACCTGTTCCTCGTCGGCAATTAGAAGGGTTTACCTTTTTACTAATAATAGGACTTTTACTTGCCCGTTGCTATACCTCAGTGCTTCTAAATTATCTTCTGTTACGCCCCCTGTAGGAAACTGAAAACATTTTGGGTGTCCCCCACTCACTGCCACACATTAAAAAAGTCATTTGTCAATTAAATTGTTTCAAGTGCACTTCTGCATACCAATATATCCTTAAGAAAACAAAACAAAAAAAAGAAAATAGAGATATTAACAAATTGATCAACTCACAAATATTACATTTATTGAAATTGACTTTAAGTGTGTAACAGTCAACAATCTAAAGTGCATCAATTTTCGTGAAAGTATTTAAATCGTTAAAATTTTTGGACCGACTTGAACCATTTGATACTGAAAAATACAAGTAAATAATGTCAATCAATAATCCATCCATCCATCCATTGCCTACCGCTTGGCCTTTTCGGGGTCGCCTATCTCAGTCACATTCAGGCGGTAGGCGGGTACACTCTGGACAAGTCGCCACCTCATCACAGAGCCAACACAGATAGACAGACAACATTCACACTCACATTCACACACTAGGGACCATTTACTGTTGCCAATCAACCTATCCCCAGGTGCATGTTGAGTTGGTAGGAAGCCGGAGTACCCGGAGGGAACCCACGCAGTCAAGAGGAGAACATGCAAACTCAGGACTACTCAGACTTTCGTATTGTGAGGCACATGCACTAACACCTGTGCCACTATGCTGCCCTCAACAGAATAGCAAAAAGTGCAATATAATAAAAAAATGTACCAATATAAAATGTTCAATTTCATACATAAAAGCACTATATCTCCCTTTACCTGTCTCTGTATCTCGGGGTCATGCCAACAGCCGCCATGCGCGAGGACTCTGAGAGTTTGTTGATAGTGACAAGTTTGATACCGGAATGGACTATTTCCATTATTTTTCCATTTTGAAGATATCCCGAAAAAGATTCCACTTGATTTAACTGGTAGTCCTCCACTCTCCCCCCACCCCCAGTGCACTTCTCCACAGTCTGTGGCCTTTATGCAGCACAAATTATTTCCAGGGCAAATCTCTGTCTTTCCTTCCCAAGTCAATGTGGGAGGGTGGTATTATAATTAACAAAACAATAAAAGTTTATTAATGAACATTAAAATGCAAAATAGCGAGAAGGGAAAAGATGATGGTGGGCGCTATCAATAAAATAAAGGAAGTGACTCCCCTCACTTTTGGGGTCTTAATTAGCCGTCCACTCATTAATGGACGTGTGTGTGTGTGTGTGTGTGTGTGCAGGGGAGGGGGCAAAAGGACTTTAATTGATTAGTGGTCCCTAAATGGGCTATCAGCGAGTTGGAGACAGAAAAAAAAGTTAATTTATCGACCTCCTCCATTTTTATCTTCATACCAACTAATTAGGGAAGCCAAGGAGTAAAAATTGTATTTGGTTGATGGCTTCAAGCAATCAGGCGACATTTGACGACACAATAAAAAACTGAGAACCTGATATACCAAAGGCTTGCGTGTACCAAAGCACGTGCGAACCAGACAGCACACGCAAAGCTGATCTACTAAGCTCGAGCACAGAGGATTGTGTATTTTAGATATACAAAATAATTAACACAATATGCGTGTCTGTCATGAAAATGAAGAATATGTGGATTAGTAGAATGACCACCATTCTGGGAGCATACTTGCCAACCTCGAGACCTCCAAATTCTGGAGATGGGGGGGTTTGGTGGTAGTGGGGGGTGTATATTGTAGCGTCCCGAAAGAGTTAGTGCTGTAGGGGGTTATGAGTTGTTATTCTGTTGTGTTTATGTTGTGTTAGGGTGCGGATATTCTCCCGAAATGTGTTTGTGATTCTTGTTTGGTGTGGGTTTACAGTGTGGCGCATATTTGTAAAAGTGTTTAAGTTGTTTATACGGCTACCCTCAGTGTGACCTGTATGGCTGTTGACCAAGTATGCGTGGCATTCCCTGGTGTGCGTGTATAAGCCGCATATTTTGTGTGACTGGGCCAACACCCTGTTAGAATGGAGGAAAAGCGGACATGACGATAGGTTGTAGAGGACGCCAAATGCAGTGCGTTTAAGGTACGCCCCAAGGGATTTTCGGGAGGGGCACTAAAATTATTGAGTCTCCCTGGAAAATCGTGAGGGTAGGCAAGTATGACTGGGAGAGGATGCAAAGATAATCACTTAGCGCTCACAATGTGATCGATCAAGACTGAAAGTGAGTTGGCGACTTGTTCAGGGTGTACGCTGCCTTCTGCCCAAATGCACCCCCCGCGTCCCCAAAAGGGACAAACGGAAGAAAATGGATGGATGGATGGAAGACTTAAAGTATTTGCCGTCGCTCTTCTGCATCCATATCCAGCACGCTTGGAAGGTAAGTGCAAACTGACAGTTATGCACAAATGGATGGTCATTGTGGCTGTTATGTTCCCAGATGGCCCAGAGTCCAGGGATCGTAGGAGAACGCAACATAAAAAGTGTATAAACCAAATGAGGTGTAAATTAAGGCACCGAAGCCAAGAATTTAAAACAGAAATAGTTTTATTGAAAAGTAACCATGTTTACAACAGGACACAACACTAGCCTCCCTAGGGAATATAGGTGCTGTCAAAGAAATGAACAAAACATACCAAAAGACGCCTCTGAAAAAGAAAGGTAAGCTTACTAACTACAGCTATTTAATTAGCATAAACAAAAAACCTGCCTCCCTACTCTAGCCAAAGTCCTAAACCTACAAGGGTGACCGCCACCACTATGCCTGTTGTCAAGCAAGTCCTACGTGTGTAGTGTATAGAGATAAATTGTAAATGGGTTGTACTCTTATAGCGCTTTTCTACCCCTTTTTAAGGAGCCCAAAGCGCTTTGACAGTATTTCCACATTCACCCATTCACACACACATTCACACACTGATAGCGGGAGCTGCCATTCAAGGCGCTAACCAGGACACATCAGGAGCAAGGGTGAAGTGTCTTGCTCAAGGACACAACGGACGTGACTAGGATGGTAGGAGGTGGGTATTGAACCAGTAACCCTCAGATTGCTGGCACGGCCACTCTCCCAACTTCGTCCCTCTGTCTAACCTTTCCCAAGACTAGGCTGCACACTAAACAGATACTTGCAAAAGTTGAAAGGTAAAGAAAATAAATAAAGGAAGACAGGTGGCACAAGTTAAGCAAAGACTTAAAAAAAAAAAATGAATACAAAACAAAGTAGCGTCTATCAATGCTTCACACAGGATGTCAGAAAAAGAATCCACCTGGTCCAGTGGTGAGCAGGTGGTTTTAAGCAGGCTGGGAGGATGAATGGTGGACGGGGATTGGCTGGCTGATGATCAGGTAAAATGAGGAGCAGCTGGGAACAGGAACCAGTTGATTGGCAGCAGAGGCAGTGATTGAGTGACCTGTAGAAACAGTAGAAAAAGAAACAAAACAAACAAACCACCACTAAGGTGGAACGTAACAGTGGCAAAAAGGAGGCTATTTGTGCAACTACAAAAACTCAAAGTGAGACTCTTCCATGCACTTTTATGACTGTCAGAAATAAAAATAAGAATATTAGTCCAACAATTCCATTTTTGAGTTACTGGTTGACTTAAAGGGAAGATTTTCACCAGACTTATGGAAGTGTCAATATATACCTTGATGTTGCAGAAAAAGGACCATATATTTTTTTAACCAATTTCCGAACTCTAAATGGGTGAATTTTGGCGAATTAAACGCCTTTCTATTATTCGCTCTTGGAGCGATGACGTCACAACGTGACGTCACATAGGTAGTCAATCCGCCATTTTCTTAAACACATTACAAACACCAAGTCAAATCAGCTCTGTTATTTTCCGTTTTTTCGACTGTTTTCCGTACCTTGGAGACATTATGCCTTGTCGGTGTGTTGTCGGAGGGTGTAACAACACGATCAGGGATGGATTCAAGTTTATTTACGTGGAGTGTGCATCGATTAGCACGGCATGCTAATCGATGCTGACATGCTATTTAGGCTAGCTGTATGTACATTTGTAGCTATATTTGCATCCAGTCTTTCCCTCCACCCACATTTAATGCCAAACAAACACTTACCAATCGACGGATTTAAGTTGCTCCAGTGTCAAAATATGCGAAAGTACCTCGTTTGGTCTGCACATTTTACCGGCGATGCTAAGACAGACATGGCACAGAGATGTATGGTATATCCTGCGACACTCAAAGCAGATGCATTTCCAACGATAAAGACAACGAAATCACAGAGGTGAGTTTTGTTGATGTTATTGACTTATGTGCTAATCAGACATATTTGGTTGCGGCATGATTGCCAGCTAATCGATGCTAACATGATATTTAGGCTAGCTGTATGTACATTTGTAGCTATATTTGCATCCAGCCTTTCCCTCCACCCACATTTAATGCCAAACAAACACTTAGCAATCGACGGATTTAAGTTGCTCCAGTGTCAAAAGATGCAAAAGTACCTCGTCTGGTCTGCACATTTTACCGGCGATGCTAAGACAAACATGGCACAGAGATGTATGGATATCCTGCGACACTCAATCGTTGGTTAGAAGGCAATCGCTAAATAACTTCAATAGCAATTCGGTCAATAGCTTCAGTTTCTTCTTCAATTTCATTTTCGCTATCTGCCTCCATACTCAAACCATCCGTTTCAATACATGCGTAATCTGTTGAATCGCTTAAGCCGCTGAAATTCGAGTCTGAATCCGAGCTAATGTCGCTATATCTCGCTGGGCTATCCGCCATGTTGGCATCACTAGATGACGTCACAGGAAAATGGACGGTGGATTTACAGATAGCGAAAATCAGGCGCTTTAAAGCTTTTTTTCGGGATATTCCATGATGGGTAAAATTTTGAAAAAAACTTCGAAAAATAAAATAAGCCATTGGGAACTGATTTTTATTGTTTTTAACCCTTCTGAAATTGTGATACTGTTCTTCTTTAACGGCTGATTTGGAGCGAGGAGACGCCAGAATTAATCAATATATCTTCTTGTGTGAATGTGAGTGTGAATGTTGTCTGTCTATCTGTGTTGGCCCTGTGATGAGGTGGCGACTTGTCCAGGGTGTACCCCGCCTTCCGCCCGATTGTAGCTGAGATAGGCACCATTGCCCCCCGCGACCCCAAAGGGAATAAGCGGTAGAAAATGGATGGATGGATGGATGACCAAACTTCTTGCACTATGCATTTACTTGTGTCTAGATCATTTCATTGATCTTTGGCGTGCTAAACAGTTAGTTCTAATGTAGATCACACTGCAAAGGGGCTTCTACATTGCCCAGAAAAGGTGGTACAGATCATAATTGTGTGCTTCATGTTCAACAACATGGCAAAACACCACAGGTTGGAGACAGACACCAAGGATGTTCAGCAAATAAGAGGTCAGAGTTATGGTAAATGGTACTGGTAAATGGGTTGTATTTGTACAGCGCTTTTCTACCTTCAAGGTACTCAAAGCGCTTTGACACCATTTCCATATTCACCCATTCACACACACATTCACAAGGCAACTAACCACGACTCATCAGGAGCAAGGGGGAAGTGTTCCATGAATTGATTAACATGGACCCCGACTTAAACAAGTTGAAAAACTTATTTGGGTGTTACCATTTAGTGGTCAATTATACGGAATATGTACTGAACTGTGCAATCTACTAATAAAAGTATCAATCAATCAATCAAGTGTCTTGCCCAAGGAGACAACGGACATGACGAGGGGGTAAAGGCCGGGGATCAAACCAGGAACCCTCAGGTTGCTGGCACGTCCACTCTCCCATCCGTGCCACGCCGTCGCCAAGTTGGTAGTACATGCAAAATCCTCATTTCAATTGGGCAGTCTGCCATCAGTGCATAACAACAGTACCGTTTGTTGCTATGCACTCTGTAAAATATTGTGCCCAGGAGAGAAATTACATTAATGTTGAAAATCAGCAAACTTTGGATGTTTATTGGAAGGCTTTATAGGTGGAATAGCTCATATCCCCACTAGATGCATTGTTAGATGCCTCTTTTTTTTTTTTTTTTAGCAGTTTTTCACTTGTTAGAATGTGCAGAAAAGAGAATGACTTGTGTTCTTGTCTCACATAAGGGTTGTGGATAATGGGGACATGTCCAAAATAGATGCAGTTCCCCTCTAAAAAATTATTAGTACTTTTCACCGTATAAACGTTGTACCTGTGGATATAATGATGATGATGATGATGATGAACCTAAAAAGAGGAATGGAAAAGGGTTTCCTGACATTCTTTTTTTTTCATTTATTTATTTCAGGCAATGACATAAAAAAGTAATAATAAAAAAAGTACAAAGTTGACAACACATAATATAATGTATAATATGTAATGCATGACTGTCATGAGATACAACAAGACAATGAGGTCACATTAAGTATTTTAGTACCGCAGGAACATTCACAGGAACTCCCATTGGGATTCCACCAAAAACTACCCGTGCAGATTTAGTTCTTCAGGAATGTTCTGGAGTTCCTGCCAGCTAGGTGGAACTTTTAGAAGGTTCTCAGAACCTTTTTTGGAGGCGGGCTGTGGTGTCCAACGCTGATTGGGGGGCGTTCCATAAAAACATATTTTTCAAATGTACGCAGCGACTTGTTTTTTTCGTCTTTATTGTGTGTTTCTATCACAACAATTTGACAATGGAGAGAAAGAAAAATGACATGCAGGAACTTTTGTGAGGCATCTTTGTGCTGAAGAACGCTAATCAGTGGAACTATTTTGGAGTGTTTTTACTCAACCGTACCCTTTAAACTATATGCAGTTTATTGTTGTTTATTAGTTTTTACACATTTCATTTTGATACACGAAACTACGAGAAGTGGACACTAGAGATGCGTGGATAGGCAATTATATGATCCGAAACCGCATCACAAAAGTCGTCATCCACCCGCCACCCACCCGAACCAACATTTCAGCGAAGCAACACCCGCCTGTTGTTATATATCTAATATAGACGATGCAAGGCATTAGTGAGGTTAGAAAGTGTAACTCCCTCCAAATAGCACAGACACAATGGCTTTCTTGAACTGATTTATTTGAAGGCTTACTTTACCTTCAAATTCACCGTGAAAACTGTAATAAATAAAGCACGTTACAAACGTAAACATAATAACATGTCCAGCATGTGGATCAAACATTTTACCAAGTAAAATACCAAGAAATGACAAACACCTCGAGTCGTTGGCCATACCTGGAAGTAGCTTCCTTACATCCGTCGACAGACCAAACGAGACACTTCAAAATAAAAGTATGCCCACATACTGTTTCAAAGAGTGCTGCTCGTTTTTCGTATGTGGGTAACAACATTTAACTATTTATAAATGGTTGATTTCTATAGGCTAGTAAGGTAAAGTGTTGTACCTGACAAGTTTGGGCTACCTTGCTTCTGCAGCCTTCATCAGAGGTGTCACGTGATGTTAGCGTGACGTTGTCTGTGACGTGATATATGGATTGTACCGTCAAGAGTTGTCAGGTACAACACTTTACCTACTAGCCTGTATACATCAACCATTGATAAATACACGTCAGTAGGCTAAATGAACTTCTTCAACATAACATTTAACTATCTATAATGTAGCGGCTAGCTACGGGGTGTTAGCCAATGACTTTGGCTAGGAGGCGGGACTTCCGGGAGAGATAGGGAAGTGACGTTCTCGGCAGGAAGTGAAAGTTCGAGTTGTCACCGGGAAAAGCGTTAGAGACAGGAGAGCTGTTGTGTGGTTGTATTACATCTTGTGCAATAAAGACAAGACAAACGAAGAAGTTGTGTGAGCCTACATTCCTGGGATTATTACAATGTATATTTCCGAATTAGTTCAACCGCCACCCGCCCGAATCTATTTAAAATCTATTTTTTTGTCATGTCACCCGCCCGACCCGCGGTTTATCCGCAGACTCCGCGGTTGTGACCGCAAACCGCGCATCTCTAGTGGACACACTCTTTTGGATGTATTTACGGAGGAGTATGAGGCCAGACTCAAAGCAGCGACCTTAGCTGCTTCCTACTCTGACTTTGTTGGATGTATGTGAAAACCAGGAGGCAGCACACCAGTGGAACAAAGGTAAATAACATCAACTATTTACTTTATTACATGTTGTAAAAGTAGCCAGATGATGCTAATGCTAACAAGCTAACGCTAAAGCCGATGCGTTCGCGTTGTCAGCGTGAGAGAAACCCTGACATTTGTTATTTATATATTGTTATTTAGGTCAATTGGCAACACTAATTTGGCCCTAGTGTGTGAATGTGAGTGTGAATGTTGTCTGTCTATCTGTGTTGGCCCTGTGATGAGGTGGCGACTTGTCCAGGGTGTACTCCGCCTTCCGCCCGAATGCAGCTGAGATATGTCCCAGCACCCCTGCAACCCCAAAAGGAACAAGCGGTAAAAAAATGGATGGATATTGTTGACCAAATTGATCACCTGACCCTCATGAATTCAGCATTTACCGATATGACGACTTTCCGACTGTTGGACATTGCGCACAAAAGCCTGACTTTTTATAAACAAATCGATACACATTATCTTTCAAATCATATCGCTTTGTATATTATTGCTTTGTATTTCATCTGCTTACATTTTAGTAAAATAACCTGACATTGTCTGTTTATTTACATGATATCAATATAGAAATATGGTAAACCAGTCCTCCATATGTCATCAACCTGATTTAAATAACTACCCTGAACTGTGAAATGTGGTGGAAACACAACCACACACCTCTACAGGAACCTATAGTCCCAAGCACTAGAGGTTCCTGAACTTTTGGTGGAAAAGGTCCAATTGATTTTGCTGCTTTGTCGAGCCACGACAAAATAAAGAGGACTATCCTCCCTTGGACCTGCACACACTGGGACTTCCTCACTCTCGCAGCTGCCTGAGAAAGACATCAAGTGGAGGAAATAAACCCAGACCGCATAAAGTTAGATATTAAAGTATAAAAACCTTTACTACTTGTACTCATACGTTTATTGACAGACTTTTACTTCCACCTCCATTCATCAGTGAGTTGATGAAAGGCTGCAGTGTAATATGTCCATGTCTTCTTTCACTGCTGTGCACTACTTCACTTCAAGCTTTTATGCTTGTTCATGTTAACACACACGCACGCACGCACACACACACACACACACACACACACACACACACACACACACACACACACACACACACACACACACACACACACGCACGATAATGAAGCGTGGTACACCGAAAAGAGCAGTCAAATCGGCCTGTTTGATGAGAATATGACAGGACACGGAAATGCGATTAGATGCACTTTACAAGCCTCCCTGTGACGACAAATCACAACGATTGCACGCCCAGCTGATGATATGGCAAATCACTCTGTATGAGTGCGTGTGTGTGTGTTCCATATTGACGTCTCATTTGCAGCAGCACAGCGAAGTGGCTGTAGGCCAGGCACTGAATAACTGTATTATTTTTCTTTTTGCACGTAACTTCCTAGAAATAAAGAGACAATAAATCCGGTGACATCATGTGCTCTTAAAAGCAGGAATCGATAGCTTGAACTACACTCACACTGCAAATAATAATAATGGATTAGCTTTAAAAAGCGCTTTTTTAGACACTCAAAGGGCTTCACAGACAAGTGAGGACTCATTATTCATCCACACCTGGTGGTGGTAAGCTACAATTGTAGCCACAGCTGCCCTATTTTAGACTGACGGAAGCGTGGCTGCCAGTTTGCGCCTACGGTCCCTCCGACCACCACCCATCATTCATTCATTCATTCATTCATTCATTCATTCATTCATTCACCAGTGTGAGCGGCACTGGGGGGAAGGGGGAATTGTCTTGCCCAAGGACACAACTGCAGTGATTTGGAAGGCATGAAGTGGGGAGCAAACCTGCAACCCTTAAATTCCTGGCACGGTCGCTCAACCCACCACGCCATGCCGCCCCCAATACAGTAGATAATACCCTGACTGCCATGCCGCTTGCGTGCATAATATGCACGTTGATAACTAACACTCAACGAATCATAAATGTGCTACGAAAATATTTTTTTGGAATCATGGATGGTGTGTGTGCAACTTAAAGGCCTACTGAAACCCACGACTACCGACCACGCAGTCTGATAGTTTATATATCAATAATGAAATATTAACATTGCAACACTTGCCAATACGGCCTTTCTAGTTTACTAAATTGCATTTTTAAATTTCCCGCGAGTTTCTTGTTGAAAATGTCACGGAATGATGACGCGTGCGCGTGACGTCACGGACTGTAAGGAAATATTAGCGCTGCACCAAACACGGCTAAAAGTCGTCTCTGTTCATGGCGTAATTACACAGTATTTTGGACATCTCTGTTGCTGAATCTTTTGCAATTTGTTCATTTAATAATGGAGACTATAAAGAACAATGCTGTTGGTGGAAAGCGGTGGATTGCAGCTGTCTTCCCTCAATCATCAGGAGATTTCCTGATGATTGAGGGAACCCTTCATGAAACAGTTCTGTAGAGATGAAGTAGTCTTGTGATGTTTCGCACACACACACACGCACACACACACACATACACACACACACACACACATATATATATATATATATATACATATATATATATATATATATATATATATATAAATATATATATATATATATATATATGTATGTATATATATATATATATATATATATATATATATATATATATATATATGAACATAATATACAAACTTTACTTTTGAATAAAGTTACTGAAATAAATAAACTTTTTGGTCATATTGTAATTCATTAAACAGTACCTATATAATTATTTATTAAAGAAAACTATTATAATTCTTACACTTATCCAATACTTAATTTTATTTTCAAACTAATATCAGGCCTGCGATGAGGTGGCACCTTGTCCAGAATGTACGCCGCCTTCCGCCCGATTGTAGCTGAGATAGCCACCAGCACCCCCTGCAACCCCAAAGGGAATAAGCGGTAGAAAATTGATGGATGGATATCAGCCTATAATTAAAGTTTTAGAATGACCTTCCCAAAGTTCTGACTTAAACGTGTGGACAATGCTGAAGAAACAAGTCCATGTCAGAAAACCAACACATTTAGCTGAACTGCACCAATTTTGTCAAGAGGAGTTGTCAAAAATTCAACCAGAAACTTGCCAGAAGCTTGTGGATAGCTACCAAAAGCGCCCTATTGCAGTGAAACTTGCCAAGGGACATGTAACCAAATATTAACATTGCTGTATGTACACTTTTGACCAATCAGATTTGGTCACATTTTCAGTAGACCCATAATAAATTCATAAAATAACCACATTTCATAAATGTTTTTTGTGACCATCAAGTACGTGCTCCAATCACTCTATCACAAAAAAATGAGAGTTGGAGAAATTATTGGAAACTCAAGACAGCCATGACATTATGTTCTTTACAAGTGTATGTAAACGTTTGATCGCGAATGTATGTGGGTATATTACAATGTACTTTCTCAATTTCAAATATTTTGATATGAGAAATGCAAATGATGCATGTGTACGGAAATGGATGATTGACTTAAACATTTCAAATGAAAGAGACATATCATGGAATGATATTTGGAAAAATCTCAATAAGCCCTTTAGAAGCATTAAAGATAAGCTGAGTGAATTCAAGATCTTGAATAAATTGTATTTTACATCTTCTCAGCTGTTTAAAGTTGGTGCTGTAGTTAGCAAATTATGTAAGAAGTGTCGGGCAGCTAAAGGAACTCTTGTTTATTTATTGTGGGAATGTCAGAGAATAAAAGAGTTATGGTCGAAAACAACAAAAGAAGCAATCACATTCCTAAATACAAACATCCCAATGACTCTCCAAACGTGTATTCTTGGTGATCTGCATCATTTTAGTAACGTGTCATCAAAGAGTGAAAATGCATTTCTTTCAATATGCATCATAACAAAAAGGGTAATACTAAAAAAATGGGTAACACTTTAGTATGGGGAACATATTCACCATTAATTAATTGCTTATTAACATGCGAATTACTAACATATTGGCTCTTAATTAGTCATTATTGAGTACTTATTAATGCCTTTTTCTGCATGGCCTAATTATACAACCAGTAAGGCATTAACAAGGAGTCTTCCCTCAATAACCTCAGAATCATTGCTTATTAGTACTAAGTAAGGAAGTTGTATATGATTCTCCCTTTAATACCACTTAATGAATTTGGTCTGTTCTTACATAACAAAACACAAAACTACAATAACCCTAACACAAACCCTAACCCTTAAAGGCCTACTGAAATGAGATGTTCTCATTTAAAAGGGGGATTGCAGGTCCATTCCATGTGTTATACTTGATCATTTCGCGATATTGCCATATTTTTGCTAAAAGGATTTAGTAGAGAACATCGACGATAAAGTTTGCAACTTTTGGTGCTGATAAAAAATCCTTGCCTGTACCGGAAGTCGCAGATGAGGACGTCACAAGGGTGAGTGCTCCTCACGTCCTCACATTGTTTATAATGGGAGCCTCCAGTGGCAAGAGCTATTTGGACCGAGAAAATGACAATTTCCCCATTAATTTGAGCGAGGATAAAAGATTTGTGGATGATGATATTGATAGCGAAAATAAATAAATAAAATAAAAAGCGGCGGCTCCTGGCGGCGGCAGTGTGAGCGTTTCAAATGTAATTAGACACATTTACTAGGATAATTCTGGAAGATCCCTTATCTGCTTATTGTTTTAATAATGTTTTAGTGAGATTGTAAAGACATACCTCGAGGTCGGATGGCTGCGGTGAACACGCAGTATCTCAGAGAGAAGCCGAGGAGCCAAGCTCACAGCTGCCTTTTAAACAGCTACTGCATGAGGACGAATAATCCAATGATGACTCCGGTAAGATATATATCACAATTTTCCCATTTAAAAACATGCTGGTTGACGTAGAGAAACATGTTCGCTTGGCCGCTCTGTGTCAAAAATAAAGAAACACCGGCTGTGTCTCGGTGCTAAAGACAGCTGCAATACACCGCTTTCCACCAACAGCATTGTTCTTTATAGTCTCCATTATTAATTGAACAAATTGCAAAAGATTCAACAACACAGATGTCCAGAATACTGTTTAATTGAGGGATGAAAAGAGACGACTTTTAGCCGCAAATCGTGGTGCGCTAATATTTCCTGACAGTCCGTGACGTCACGCGCACGCGTCATCATTCAGCGACGTTTTCAACAAGAAACTCCGCGGGAAATTTAAAAATGCAATTTAGTAAACTAAACCGGCCGTATTGGCATGTGTTGCAATGTTAATATTTCATCATTGATATATAAACTATCAGACTGCGTGGTCGGTAGTAGTGGGTTTCAGTAGGCCTTTAAGTCTTTGTTACTTACAAAAGGCTCCCTTTGTGTCCAAATAACTGTAAATTAAGTCATTTTTACTTAGAATATGTTCCCCATACTAAAGTGTTACCAAAAAATGGATAGATGTTGATAGTTCAACTCATACTGACTGGTATACACAAGCTATGGAGATGAGTAGAAGCAATTAAGTCTCACCTTAAAACTCATCTGTATACTCTAGCCTTTAAATATACCTCCTTTTTAGACCAGTTGATCTGCCGCTTCTTTTCTTTTTCTCCTATGTCCCCGCCTCCCTTGTGGAGGGGGTCCGGTCCGATGACCATGGATGAAGTACTGGCTGTCCAGAGTCGAGACCCAGGATGGACCGCTCGTTGGGACCCAGGATGGACCGCTCGCCTGTATCGGTTGGGGACATCCGCTTGAGATGGTTTCCTGTGGACGGGACTCTTGCTGCTGTCTTGGATCCGCTTTGAACTGAACTCTCGCGGCTGTGTTGGAGCCACTATGGATTGAATTTTCACAGCGTCATGTTAGACCCGCTCGACATCCATTGCTTTCGGTCCCCTAGAGGGGGGGCGTTGCCCACTTCTGAGGTCCTCTCCAAGGTTTCTCATAGTCAGCATTGTCACTGGCGTCCCACTGGATGTGAATTCTCCCTGCCCACTGGGTGTGAGTTTTCCTTGCCCTTTTGTGGGTTCTTCCGAGGATGTCATAGTCGTAATGGTTTGTACAGTCCTTTGAGACATTTGTGATTTAGGGCTATATAAATAAACATTGATTGATTGATGATATCAGTAGAAAAAACTGCATTTAACTTTAACTTTAACTTATAATAATGATTCATATATTGGAATATGGGATCCATTATCTAAATTACTTTTAACTTTTAAATGAACCTAAAATATGACTTATTTTATCTTTGTGGAAAACATTGGACACAATGTGTTGTCAAGCTTATGAGATGTGATGCAAGTGGAAGTCACTGTGACACAAAATTGCTCATTTTTGTAGTGCCCATCCATCCATTTTCTACCGCTTGTTCCCTTTCGGGGTTGCGGGGGGCGCTGGCGCCTATCTCAGCTACAATCTGGCGGAAGGCGGGGTACACCCTGGACAAGTCGCCCTCATCGCAGGGCCAACATAGATAGACAGACAACATTCACACTCACATTCACACACTAGGGCCAATTTAGTGTTGCCAATCAACCTATCCCCAGGTGCATGTCTTTGGAAGTGGGAGGAAGCCGGAGTACTCGGAGGGAACCCACGCATTCACGGGGAGAACATGCAAACTCCACACAGAAAGATCCTCAGCCTGGAATTGAACCCAGGACTGCAGGACCTTCGTATTGTGAGGCAGACGCACTAACCCCTCTGCCACCGTGAAGCCCCATTTTTGTAGTGTTTTTATTTAAAAAAAAAAAGGCTTGTGATAATAATGTCAATGAGGGATTTCTAATCACTGTTATGTTCGAATTTGTATTAATATTGATACTGTTGTTGATATTATTCATTTTTGTTTGACTACTTTTGGATTGTTTGTGTCATGTTTGTGTGTCCTCTCGAATGCTCTGGTGATTGCTATTCTGAATGTTGCTGCGCCGGAGTTGGTTTTGGAATTGAAATTGTATTATTATGGTATTATTGTGTATTATTTTGTTGGAATAGTAAATAAAAGTGGAGGAGTTCAAGTACCTTGGAGTCTTGTTCATGAGTGAGGGAAGAGTGGATAGTGGGATCAACAGGCGGATCGGTGCGGCGTATTCAGTAATGCGGACACTGTATCGATCCGTTGTGGTGAAAAAGGAGCTGACCGGAAGGCAAAGCTCTCAATTTACCGGTCGATCTACGTTCCCATCCTCACCTATGGTCATGAGATTTGGGTTATGACCGAAAAGACAAGATCACAAGTACAAACGGCCGAAATTAGTTTCCTTTGTGGGTGGCGGGGCTCTCCCTTAGAGATAAGGCAGAAAAGGCAAACAAAGCCGCTGCTCCTCCACATCGAGAGGAGCCAGATGAGGTGGTTCGGGCATCTTGTCAGGATGCCACCCGAACGGGGAACACCCGGGACATGTTGGGAAGACTATGTCTCCTGGCTGGCCTGGGAACACCTCGGGATCCCCTGGGAGGAACTGGACAAAGTGGCTGGGGAGAGGAAAGTCTGGGCTTACCTGCTTAGGCTGCTGCCCCCGCAACCTGACCTCGGATAAGCGGAAGAAGACGGATGGATGGATAGATAATTTGAGAGGGCAAGACATTTTTTTGAGGGGGCACTGGCCCCTCTTGCCCCTATGTAGTGCCGACCCCAACAGAGGCAATGTCTGCAGTGCAGGCAGTGGTAAAGACGTCTAATGTGACACCTGGTAAAAGTACTGACACATTTTGTTAATGAAGAAGATTTAATGAAATATATCAATCAATCACTCAATCAAAGTTTACTTATCCATCCATCCATCTTCTAGTGCTTATTCCCTTTTGGGGCCGCGGGGGGCGCTGGCGCCTATCTCAGCTACAATCGGGCGGAAGGCGGGGTACACCCTGGACAAGTCGCCGCCTCATCGCAGGGCCAACACAGATAGACGGACAACATTCACACACTAGGGCCAATTTAGTGTTGCCAATCAACCTATCCCCAGGTGCATGTCTTTGGAAGTGGGAGGAAGCCGGAGTACCCGGATGGAACCCACACAGTCACGGGGAGAACATGCAAACTCCACACAGAAAGATCCCGAGCCTGGGATTGAACCCAGGACGGCAGGACCTTCGTATTGTGAGGCAGGCGCACTAACCCCTCTGCCATAGCCCTAAATTACAAGTGTCTCAAAGGGCTGCAAAAGCCACAAAGACATCCTCGGCTCAGATCCCATTGGTTTGCTCTGAAACTATTTGATGTCTGTTTGCGTTTTAATGAGAATCTGATGGGCTTTCAACCTTGGTGTGTTAGCACTAAACAAAGCAAACTGTAATAGAACTCAGTTCAGCAGGAAGCAGCGCTGAGAATAGACCACTCATTGCTCATTTTGAGGTCGACACACACACGCACGCACGCACGCACGCACGCACGCACGCACGCACGCACGCACGCACGCACGCACGCACACACACACACACACACACACACACACACACACACACACACACACACACACACACACACACACACACACACACACACACACAAACCTGGCTGCAGGTGCCAGGCAGCATGTGTCTTGTCTCCATTCATCGTGGATGGCAGTAGGTGACACTTCAGTCCTGGTGTGCCAGCCATGAACCTCACCGCACGTCACTGATATACATATATATATATATATATATATATATATATATATAGTATATGCAAAATCATCACGCATTTAATCAGTTCTAAAGCATTGTAATAGACTGAATCAATGTTGATTTGATTTTCAAACTAATATCAGGCCTGCAAGGAGGTGGTTGATCCGTTGGCGGTCCCGTCTTGTCCCCCCTGTAACGTATGTCTGGGGGCGGGGTTGGGTGGTAGCGGTGCTGTAGCCCGGAAGAGTCAGCGCTGCATGGGATTGTGGGTATTTGTTATGTTGTGTTTATGTTGTGTTATAGTGAGGATGTTCTCCTGAAATGTGTTTGTAATTCTTGTTTGATGTGGGTTCACAGTGTGGCGCATATTTGTAACAGTGTTAAAGTTGTTTGTATGGCCACCGTCAGTGTGACCTGTATGGCGGTTGATAAAATATGTCTTGCAGTCACTATCATATGTTCGACAAACCCGTACACATCACGCGCCCAAATTGGCACGGGCAAACATTGGGTCAATCCTACGTGAGGTTCACTGAAAGCCTAGCGGTAAAATGGTAGGATCGGTAAGTATGTTGCTAGAAGGTGAACCCACTTTGCACCAAGTTCCTGCATCAAGTGGACCCCCGTTAAAGTGAATGTGAGACCCCTGATCCTAACAATTCAGAAAAAAATTGTAAAATGGGTTGTACTTGTGCTTTTCTACCTTCAAGGTACTCAAAGCGCTTTGACACTACTTCCACATTTACCCATTCACACACACATTCACACACTGATGGAGGGAGCTGCCATGCAAGGCGCCAACCAGCACCCATCAGGAGCAAGGGTGAAGTGTCTTGCTCAGGACACAACGGACGTGACGAGGTTGGTACTAGGTGGGAATTGAACCAGGGACGCTCGGGTTGCGCACGGCCACTCTCCCCACTGCGCCACGCAATGGTATTTTTCTGTGGAACTGCCAGCATTGTCACTTCATTATAGGTGTTCGATCGTGATAATTTGGAAAAACTCTGTAGAATAAAGGTATTTTTCTGCAGAATTGTTTGCATCGTCATTTTACTAAAGGTGGTTAATCTTAATAATTTAGTAAAAATCTGTAAAACTACGATATTTCTCCGCAAAATGTTTCATGAAAATTTCTGTAAATATAATGTTTTTGATCATTATTTGGTTTACAATGTTTTACTTTGATTTTATGGTTTTCCTTTGGCAGCCGTTGCTGCCAGTAAATGACCGTTTTTTTTATGCAATTTCTTTTTACAGTGTACCTTCAAAATGGCGACTCATCAACAGAAAGCGTTTGGTGTGCTTGAATTTGAGAAAACAAATGCCGTTGCCACGGTGCGGCGTGCTTTTAGAAGAGAATTTGGCATTGCTCCACCCCATCGTGAGAGTATTCGACGGTGGGTTAGACAGTTTAAAGAGACTGGCTGCTTGTGTCAAGGAAAGAGTTCTTGAAAACTTTGATGACATGAAAGATGTAATAGCAGCAGCAATAAACACGGTGGATTACAAAATCCCAGAGGCGCGCTTAGGAGGAATTTTCATATCGTCTTAATGTTGTCCGTGCTGCCACTGGTGGCCATTATGAGCGCTTGTAAAGAATGAAATAAATACTCCAAGTTATGTACAAGCTAGATTTTCTATTGTTTTTCATTTTTGAACTATCAAGTGATAATTTTGGCGTATTCTTTTTGAATCGTATGGTAGATACTTGAAATATCTTCAGTTGAATGTTTTATGTCGTATATAAGTTTCACCTTACACAAACGTTTGCATGCTTTCAAATTTTTTGAGTTTCACCTGTATGTCGTATTATATTATCTATTGTATTATATCATCCATCCATCCGCTTGTCCCTCCCTGGACCCGATGCCAGCTGCACTCAGGCGTAAAGTGGCGTACACCCTGGACAAGTATCCACCTCATCGCAGGGCCAACACAGATAGACAGACAACATTCACACTCACATTCACACACTAGGGCCAATTTAGTGTTGCCAATCAACCTATCCCCAGGTGCATGTCTTTGGAAGTGGGAGGAAGCCAGATTACCCGGAGGGAACGCACGCAGTCACGGGGAGGACATGCAAACTCCACACAGAAAGACCCTGAGCCCGGGGATCGAACCCCGGACCTTCTTATTGTGAGGCAAGCGCACTAACCCCTGGCACACCGTGCTAATATAATATTTCATTGAAATGATACCCAACCATAATTTCTTATTGTGTTAAGAAAAAAGTGTGGTCACAATGGAAATGTGTTCAACTTCAGCGGTGATATTTAAGTGATGATGAGATAAATACTAACTTTTGTTCATGTTTCTCTTAGGAACACTTTAGGGACAGACACACAAACGCACACAGTGATGTTTCCACCTTTGTGATGTACACAGAAGCCATGAAGGCAGTGCCAGAGGTGATTGTGACGCCAAGCTGGAATGACACACACACACACACACACACACACACACACACACACACACACACACACACACACACACATACACATGCACAAATGCATACCTAAGCGTCTCCCTATGGGCACTCTTAATTAGACTCCACCTGTCCCCCGCAGTCCCTGTGGCGGGCGAGACAAAGGGAGCCTCACTCGTTTGGACGTTAGTGTGTGTGTGTGTAAGTGTGTGTGTGTGAGTGTGTGTGCGTGTGAGTTCATGTTGTGTGTGTTTGTGTCTGAGGGGCCTATCTTTAGCAGATGCTCATACTGTATACGTTTCTCCACTGTGTGCGTGTGCGTGTGTGTGTGCGTTTGTGTGTGTGTGTATGTGCGTGTGTGTAACGGCGGTGCCATCATTAAAGTGTCATTGAGAAGTGGCACCACTTAATTTTAGCATCTCTCACCGGGGGCAGCGAGGGCGACGCAAGAAACTGAGTGGCGAACGAGAGGAGGGGCAGAGGAAATGGAGCTGGAGAGAAAAAGGAGCAAGTGTAGTGATGTAGAGGTTACACAGCCATGCGGGGACACAATGCAAAACACCTGATGATGACATTTAACGACGTGGGTATGTTACCATGGCAACAAGTGATGCAAATATACTCTGCACTTGAATAGACTTGTATATTCATTTTAAGATTAGTCACTGTGCAGTTGAATGTTTTTGTAATTAACCGCAGCTCCCCACTGGCAGCAGCACTCGTGCTGCCCAAGACAGTACAGCACAATGTTTGACTGTAAGAAATACATAACCACCTTGCTACTCACTTGATCTGTCAGCAGTGTGTCGACTCTTTTTCACAAGATAGTAGTACATATATACTGCAATACAAGCTGTATTGTCAGGCTTGTCCCTGACAGGTTGGTTAAGTTTTATTTTTTACCTCTGTGTTTGTTTTATTTCCTGTCAGCACTCTTATTTTGGTTCAGTTTCCTGTTTGTCTCTCTGAGTGCTGTGTCCCCTCAGCTGTGGCTGATTGGCACCTGGCCACACCTGGTGTCAATCAGCCATCTGCTGTTTGAACCTGCCTTGCCATCCAGTCTGCGCTGGAGTATTGTCGCTAAGACTTGTCGATGTCAGTGTAGCTGTATGCGGTAGCGGTAAGCTGTATTCGGTAGCTGTTTGTAGCTTGCTGTCTTTTTGTTCCTTGTCTATTATTTCCTGTTTTCCTGGCATCCTGTTTCCTGTCTCCTAGTTCCTGGTTTGTGTTTTTTTCTGCAGACATGTGTGGGCTATGTAAACAACCGGGCTGAAATAAAGCATGTTCCAGTCCTAAATACCCAGTCTATTAGTTATACAATAACACTCAATGTTGGCAGCGGTGGGTTAAAGAGATCACCCACGGAGCACAACGGGAGGGGGAGTTTGCCGAGGGTAATTCAGTCGCCGCACTCGAGGAGCCGAGCTCACTGATAGCAGCGGTCTGATAGCAGTTTTCTAAACTGGACTTTCAATCGAAGCAGGAGGTAATAAAGGAAGATCACCATCGAGACAGAGAGACTTTTAAAACTGAAGAAAGATAAGGAAGACTTCTATAAACAAGTTATTGATGCTTTTGATCAGAAGGAGCTGGCATGGATTTCATTTATAAGTAAAGGTAAGACCATAAAAACATTTTTTTTCTTAAATGTGCTTGTCATGATGGTATCCTTACATCACACTCAAATTTTTACTGCATGCCTTTGGTAAGTGCCGCAGTGAGAAGAGTTTTTAAAATAATTTGCCCATGCTTACTTTTACCGCATGCCATTGGTAAGTTGCAGGAGTGAGAAGAGGTTTTGGATTAATTTGTGCCCCGGCAGGAAATTCATGGAAATACGGTAGATTCATCCCCTTTGCACCCCCCTTGCAGCAGGAGATACAAAGAATTGCTATTGCGACATCCACTGGAAAAATTTAGAAACGCAGTTTCTTTCATTCAAAAGTGTCAGCTTATTTTTATACTTAGCAAACTCATCATTTGACCCCTCTGGTCTACGGGTATCAATTAGAATTTACAGCAATTTGTGGTGATTGCAAAGGACTAAGATTACCGTATTTTACTGGGCAATAATAACATTGCTGTGAAATGTAGGGGTATCATCATTTCCAGTCATTTGTTGTAATGTTACAGTAAATGCTGTAAATGTACTTATAAAGACAATTAGGCAAACAAATGTGTAAAAGTAGACTTTTTGACTTCGACCTTTGCATGTCCACTCCTTTCTTCCCGTGACTGTCTGTCTGGGCAATGTGCGACCGGAATGTTCGCACATTGTCGTAGTGTTTTGAGAGCAGGTATAGACTGCTTGTTGTCTGCGATCGTGCTATTTAGAAGTTGTCTGGGAGGCTCATGTGTTGTCTTAGACACTTGCCAACACATAACAACAGTCTTCCCCCAGTCACCATTAAAGTGTTACTTTTACTGCAGGGACTTCCTAAACTTGTTTTGGACGAGCCATTATCACATTTTCACGTCTTTTTTTTCTTCCGCCGCCGCTCTCACCTCCTCTGCCTCTCATCACTTCATTTTGTCGGCCAGTGTTCAAGGTTAAGTCTGAAAGTTTGCAAAGTTTTGTGAAGTTTATGAACACCCTCAGCTGCTCTGCTCATTCTTTGTGATTTTACATAATATACATGTGCTGTGCAAAAACGGTGAATATCGATTATACATATATATATATATATATATATATATATATATATATATATATATATATATATATATATATATATATATATATATATATATATATATATATATATATATGTATATATGTATATATATATATATATATTACATATATATGTATGTATATATATATATATATATATATATATATATATATATATATATATATATATATATATATATATATATATATACATATATATATTTGTGTGTGACGTGCGGTGAGGTTCATGGCTGGTGAAGCACTGACTTCATCACAGTCAGATTTACAAACAGATGAACCCTAAAGAGTATCTTATTCACCATTTGATTTGCAGCAGTTAACAGGTTATGTTTAAAAGCTCATACCAGCCTTCTTCCCTGCTTGGCACTCAGCATTAACGGTTGGAATTGGGGGTTAAATCACCAAAAATTATTCCCCGGCGCGGTACAGCTGCTGCCCACTGCTCCCCTCACCTACCAGGGGGTGAACAAGGGGGTGGGTCAAATGCAGAGGACTAATTTCACCACACCTAGTGAGTGAGACAATCATTGGTACTTTAACTTAACTTTAACTTTACACATACAAACTGTAGCACACAAAAAAGCACATTTGATAAAAAAAAAACGTTATTATGGTCTTACCTTTACTCCTTTTGAACAAAAGTATCGATAACTTGTTTATAGAAGTCTTCCTTATGTTTCTTCAGTTTTAAAAGTCTCTCTGTCTCGATGGAGATCTTCCTTTAGGTATTACCTCCTGCTATGATTGAAAGTCCAGTTTAGAAAACTGTTTTATTTTAGATATGTAATTCTCCATGTTAAAAGGCCAGGTGAGAGGAAAAAATAAACGATCGCTGCTAACTGTTGCTGCTTGTTGTCACTTTTTCTGCAGCCGAGTAGTCGCAAGAATTATCCCTGGAATCACTAGCGCCCTCTACCACCAGGAGGCAGGATTACAGCGAGACTCACCCAGTGCGTCTTCGCAGCCGTTTTATGATTGCTCAGCACAAGAAATAAGTTTAACAAATGCAGTTGTTGACAAAATACACTGTACATTATATACTTCAGCTAACTAAACTATGGAAATGTATAATCAAATTCATATAGCAATACGGCTCCTCTCTGAGCTGCAACCTTATCGTGTTAGAGGAGTTTGCGTGTCCCAATGATCCTAGGAGCTATGTTGTCCGGGGGCATAAAGCCCCCTGGTAGGGTCTCCCAAGGCAAACAGGTTCTAGGTGAGGGATCAGACAAAGAGCAGCTCGAAGACCTTTATGAAGAAGAAAAATCATGGACCCAGATTTCCCTCGCCCGGACGCGGGTCACCGGGCCCCCCCTCTGGAGCCAGGCCCGGAGGTGGGGCACGATGGCGAGCGCCTGGTGGCCGGGCCTGTTCCCATGGGGCCCGGCCAAGCACAGCCCGAAGAGGCAACGTGGGTCACCCCTCCAATGGGCTCACCACCCATAGCAGGGGCCATAGAGGTTGGGTGCAATGTGAGCTGGGCGACAGCCGGAGGCAGGGCACTTGGCGGTCCGATCCTCGGCTACAGAAGCTAGCTCTTGGGACGTGGAACGTCACGTCACTGGGGGAGAAAGAGCTTGAGCTAGTGCGCGAAGTCGAGAAATTCCGGCTGGATATAGTCGGACTCACTTCGACGCACAGCAAGGGCTCTGGAACCACTTCTCTCGAGAGGGATTGGACCCTCTACCACTCTGGCGTTGCCGGCAGTGAGAGGCGACGGGCTGGGGTGGCAATTCTTGTTTTTCTCCCCGGCTCAAAGCCTGTACGTTGGAGTTCAACCCGGTGGACGAAAGGGTAGCCTCCCTCCGCCTTCGGGTGGGGGGACGGGTCCTGACTGTTGTTTTTGCTTATGCACCAAACAGCAGTTCAGAGTACCCACCCTTTTTGGGAACACTCGAGGGAGTACTGGAGAGTGCTCCCCCGGGTGATTCCCTTGTCCTACTGGGAGACTTCAACGCTCACGTTGGCAACGACAGTGAAACCTGGAGAGGCGTGATTGGGAAGAATGGCTGCCCGGATCTGAACCCGAGTGGTGTTTTGTTATTGGACTTTTGTGCTCGTCACAGTTTGTCCATAACAAACACCATGTTCAAACATAAGGGTGTCCATATGTGCACTTGGCACCAGGACACCCTAGGCCGCAGTTCCATGATCGACTTTGTAGTTGTGTCATCGGATTTGCGGCCTCATGTTTTGGACACTCGGGTGAAGAGAGGGGCGGAGCTTTCTACCGATCACCACCTGGTGGTGAGTTGGCTGCGATGGTGGGGGAGGATGCCGGACAGACCTGGGAGGCCCAAACGCATTGTGAGGGTCTGCTGGGAACGTCTGGCAGAGTCTCCTGTCAGACAAAGTTTCAATTCCCACCTCCGGAAGAACTTTGAACATGTCACGAGGGAGGTGCTGGACATTGAGTCCGAGTGGACCATGTTCCGCACCTCTATTGTCGAGGTGGCAGATCGGAGCTGTGGCCGCAAGGTAGTTGGTCGAGGCGGCAATCCTAAAACCCCTTGGTGGACACCAGCGGTGAGGGATGCCGTCAAGCTGAAGAAGGACTCCTATCGGGTCCTTTTGGCTCATAGGACTCCGGAGGCAGTGGACAGGTACCGACAGGCCAAGCGGTGTGCAGCTTCAGCGGTCGCGGAGGCAAAAACTCGGACATGGGAGGAGTTCGGGGAAGCCATGGAAAACGACTTCCGGACGGCTTCAAAGCGATTCTGGACCACCATACGCCGCCTCAGGAAGGGGAAGCAGTGCACTATCAACACCGTGTATGGTGCGGATGGTGTTCTGCTGACCTCAACTGCGGATGTTGTGGATAGGTGGAAGGAATACTTCGAAGACGTCCTCAATCCCACCAACACGTCTTCCTATGAGGAAACAGTGCCTGGGGAATCTGTGGTGGACTCTCCTATTTCTGGGGCTGAGGTCGCTGAGGTAGTTAAAAAGCTCCTCGGTGGCAAGGCCCCGGGGGTGGACGAGACCCGCCCGGAGTTCCTTAAGGCTCTGGATGCTGTGGGGCTGTCTTGGTTGACAAGACTTTGCAGCATCGCGTGGACTTCGGGGGCGGTACCTCTGGATTGGCAGACCGGGGTGGTGGTTCCTCTCTTTAAGAAGGGGGACCGGAGGGTGTGTTCCAACTATCGTGGGATCACACTCCTCAGCCTTCCCGGTAAGGTTTATTCAGGTGTACTGGAGAGGAGGCTACGTCGGATAGTCGAACCTCGGATTCAGGAGGAACAGTGCGGTTTTCGTCCTGGTCGTGGAACTGTGGACCAGCTCAATACTCTCGGCAGGGTTCTTGAGGGTGCATGGGAGTTTGCCCAACCAGTCTACATGTGCTTTGTGGACTTGGAGAAGGCATTCGACCGTGTCCCTCGGGAAGTCCCGTGGGGAGTGCTCAGAGAGTATGGGGTATCGGATTGTCTTATTGTGGCGGTCCGTTCCCTGTACGATCAGTGCCAGAGCTTGGTCCGCATTGCCGGCAGTAAGTCGGACACATTTCCAGTGAGGGTTGGACTCCGCCAAGGCTGTCCTTTGTCACCGATTCTGTTCATAACTTTTATGGACAGAATTTCTAGGCGCAGTCAAGGCGTTGAGGGGTTTCAGTTTGGTAACCGCAGGATTAGGTCTCTGCTTTTTGCAGATGATGTGGTCCTGATGGCTTCATCTGACCGGGATATTCAGCTCTCGCTGGATCGGTTCGCAGCCGAGTGTGAAGCGACCGGAATGAGAATCAGCACCTCCAAGTCCGAGTCCATGGTTCTCGCCCGGAAAAGGGTGGAATGCCATCTCCGGGTTGGGGAGGAGACCCTGCCCCAAGTGGAGGAGTTCAAGTACCTAGGAGTCTTGTTCACGAGTGAGGGAAGAGTGGATCGTGAGATCGACAGGCGGATCGGTGCGGCGTCTTCAGTAATGCGGACGTTGTACCGATCCGTTGTTGTGAAGAAGGAGCTGAGCCGGAAGGCAAAGCTCTCAATTTACCGGTCGATCTACGTTCCCATCCTCACCTATGGTCATGAGCTTTGGGTCATGACCGAAAGGATAAGATCACGGGTACAAGCGCCCGAAATGAGTTTCCTCCGCCGTGTGGCGGGTCTCTCCCTTAGAGATAGGGTGAGAAGCTCTGCCATCCGGGAGGAACTCAAAGTAAAGCCGCTGCTCCTTCACATCGAGAGGAGCCAGATGAGGTGGTTCGGGCATCTGGTCAGGATGCCACCCGAACGCCTCCCTAGGGAGGTGTTTAGGGCACGTCCAACCGGTAGGAGGCCACGGGGAAGACCCAGGACACGTTGGGAAGACTATGTCTCCCGGCTGGCCTGGGAACGCCTCGGGATCCCCCGGGAAGAGCTAGACGAAGTGGCTGGGGAGAGGGAAGTCTGGGTTTCCCTGCTTAGGCTGTTGCCCCCGCGACCCGAAGATGATGGATGCGGAAGCGGAAGATGATGGATGGATGGATGGATGGATGGATATTAATACGGTTGGGGGCGTGGTTGGGGCGGGGGACAAGGTTAAGAGGGGTGGAATATAATTCACCAACTCGAGTATTTCATATATATTTCATATATATATATATATATATATATATATATATATATATATATATATATATACATATATATATATATATATATATATGTGTGTATGAAATACTTGACTTTAAGTGAATTCTAGCAATGTATATATTTATTTTATTATATATAGAAATAAAATAAATAGTTGAATTTCAGACGGCACCTATCAAATACACAGTAATAAAAACATAGTTGTTCTAATAACTGTACTGTGCTTGCTGGTTACTAAAAAACAACAACAACAATTACCTTTCACTATTTGAGTAACCTTTGTTCTGCCATTTGCGTATTGTCGACCGATCTCCAACTCCGGGAACATCCTTCACGGATTTGTTGTAGACATCCGCAAATGAGAACAGGATGTTGCTTCCAGCTATCAGCATAGCCATCCATCTTTGTCTCAGCATAAGATACACCATCGGGTCTCCATTTTGCAAGATGGGCCATAATACTGGGTCTTGAACGATGCTGCGCTGCGGACGCTTTGTGCTTCGCTGACTGACCGTTCATGGCTGAGTATATCCGTTCACCGTGTTCAATGGAGAAGTCTGTTCTACAAAATTTACAGGCAACACACCCCTTCCCCTTCGAACTCTCCTGGATAAACTGAAATTCTTGTTTCCAATCGTTCTGGAACTTGCAAGCGTATTTCTTCATTTTGCTTGTCGAAGGTGTAATATATTGGGTTGGAGTCAATAACCAGGCGACGTGATGAAGTTACGTCTCTTTATTGTGGGCTTCAGAACAGACATTCTATTCTATGTACAGTAGATGGCAGTATCGTCCTATTTAAGAGGGTCACAACATTGAGTCAGGTTCTCAAGGAGCTTGAGTGGGCGTGGCCTCCAGCTCCGTCTGAATTTTGGGAGATTTATGGGAGAAAATTTGTCCCGGGAGGTTTTCGGGAGAGGCGCTGAATTTCAGGAGTCTCCTTGAAAATCCGGGAGGGTTGGCAAGTATGTCCTAATGTGATTAATAAAAGTACTAAACCAGGGGTGGGCATTACGTCGATCGCGATCGACTGGTCGATCTCGGAGGGTGTGTCAGTCGATCTCAAGCCAGGCATTAAAAAATATACATAAAAATGAGCAATCATCAATCATACCAAGACTTCACTTTCGTCAGTTGTTTGACATTCTCGGCACCCGAGGATCTTGTGAGATGACGCTGGCTGCTGCAAGCTCATATTTAAGAAAAAAAATCACTAACAGGGCGGACGCAGAAAAACACATTTTATTTCTAGAGACTCTGTACCTACTGTCAAAACTCTAAAGACCGACTGCACAGTTCTTGTCTTCACCATAAAAGACCTGTTTCATCCTGCCTGTGCTAACAAAATAAGAGTCTCAGAAAGCTAGCGTGCACAAGCTAGCAAGCTACGGAGTTTGATGCCAATGTATTTCTCCCCCGCCCTCAGCGACCGCTTTCTCACTTGCTTGCCCACCCGCACACTCACTGACGTCACTCACCTGCTGCCAGACATTAAAGGGCCACACACATATGCTACTCTCATAACAAAGTGTTTAAAAACGAGTATGCAAGTTGGACAAATGAGATGCCAAATCCAACCACTTTCATGTGGTATTGGACAGAAAGGAGGACTTTTTTTTCCTCCATTTGAAAATGCGGACGTTATCAGCACCACTGTCTAATTCCAATCAATGCAAGTCATCAGAATATAATACACCAACTTATATTCTTGTCTTCATGAAAGAAAGGAATCTATGTGTGTTAAACATGCTTGTATTATCATTAAACACCATTAACTTGTTAACAAAAATGTCTCTTTCATAAATAAATAAATATAAATTATAAATAGGAATGAGGTAGATCTCCTCGACTTGGTCAATTGAAAAGTAGCTCACCTGCAGAAAAAGTGTGAGCGCCCCTGTACTAAACGCTTGCATTTATTAGAACACGTGCAAACTTGATAGCACATACAATGCTGATTTACTAAACTTGTGCACAGAGCATTGTGTCTCTTAGGTGACCAGAATAAGGAGCATAACACTCGCTGATCATCCGTTCAGGATGCTCAATGTCATTTATATGGACTGAAACTGTTCTGCTGGCTGGCGCTGTTTTGTGTCTCAATGTAATACGTATGAAAAGTACATGCCAATCACAGTTACCACCACCAAGTATGAAGTGAATCTTCTTGTAAGACAATGACATAAATATTGCAATATTGCAAATTATTGAGCTATTACAGTACGTCAGACAACTTGCAACAGTTGCAACAAAATACAAATACAATATGTCAAATTTCCTCTTTAATAAAGAAAAAAATGCAACATTAATTAACATTTTATTGAAATTTAAACAGATTAGGTCCTCATTCAATTCCACTCTTTACATCACTGGCAACAGAATAATTTAAAATATTATACTGAATAATTTACACAACAAATAAATTACCTATACTAAGCAGAACTACAAAATAAAAGATGGTGTGACTGGGATAATGTTCAAAACAGATGAATGCGCCTCTTTTTGTGTTGGTAGGCAAACACTTTAAACACGCTTGTGTAAACAAATATATTGTAACTAAAATGACTTATGTTTGGTGAAGGACACAGGACGTCTGAAACTTGGCGGCTCAACATCGGTCATCATCAATCAGAAAAGAATGCCCGACACCCGGATATGTGCGCGCCGGTTAAGATTGCCTGCCACTACTATATGACGTACAAACGATAAAACATTGAATATTAAGAGTATTTGCACCTCTCTACCTTGTTTACTTCTCCGACGACCTCCTTAGAGTTTTGTATTACATCAGAAATTTCTACCGGCAGTCATCCTTCGATTTTCTATAGTTCCTAAAGCAACTAAAATGCGTCAAAATGTCTAAGTATAGAGAGTGTTTTGCATATAACCCATCAGGCCTAATAAATGGATTAAATGGGTGTATTTTTTAATTGTGTATGGTACTATTAGACATTTTTTATAATGTCCACATAGTTTAGTGGGCAAGTGATGTGTTTTTGTATCACATATTTTAACGTTCTGTGTTGGGTTTTGATTAATTGGACCATGAATTGGAAATTTTGTCCAAATTATTATCTAAATATCGAGTCTTTGCCAAATTTACTCGTGAAATGCATCTGGTCAATACTATTTGCTGAGGAACTAACCCATCAAGCGGCACACCAACTTTCGCTATTAATTCATGTTTTAAAAATAAACTTTATTATACTAACTGTCATTTTGGGGCCTCTGAATTAAGCAATTATTTGATGTACCACAAGATGAAGCCTAAGTGGTGCGAGTACGACAGTTTGAAAAATACTGCTTTATTATGAATTGGGGTGGCGTACATGAGCTAGCAGGTGATTGTTGCTACCACACCATCTTTTATCAGGGAAGAAGCCAGCGGCATTTGTTTGAAAAACTTTATTTACACAAATACAAGTCAGATATTTTAATGCTGTCCCAAATGAATGAATGAATGAGAGTACCAAGATGGATGATTATATATACAAGCTCAAAGACGTGTTTAAACTGGGCTTTTAGACCAAAGGGATGGTGATCAGACATTTTATAATAATTACAATCAAAGTATAAATGCTTTTCATAGAAGATGATAGGCACATGTATTTTACATACAATAAAAGGTAATAAGAAGACCCCAAATGTTTTTTAAATAAAAGTACATGCATGTGACTGTTAAGTATTTGGTAAAATGTTTATGGAAGTGAATTATTCTCTTCTTTTTCTTGTTATCCATTATTACTACTTATTACTATTACTTCTTTCCCAAAGCTGTCACCATGTTGAACTCTGACTTAAAATAATAATAATTCACTCCTATACAATATCTTGCCCTAATACCCTACTGTGCAATACTACCCTTCGAGTGCAATACGTCCGACACTGATTGTTATTTATTACTTCGGGACTCCTGTCTTGTTCTGTATATTGTACAGTATTTTGTATTTTTATAGTGTTTTGTATATTGTACAGGATTGCTTATTATTTTTATTGGATAGTAGTCTGTTTGATTCAATTGTCAGTTGTTTTCCTTTATTACCTCTTGTGTTATTTATTTCACCCCATATTTGTTCCCACTACCGCACCTAAAGTTGGAGTCCTTAATCTCGTTATATGCAAATATAATGACAATAATGTCCATTCTATTCTATTCTATTCTAATATTTTTGTTTTACACTGTGGCACTTTGAGGTTATTTGCTCAACGTAAAGTGCTTTTTGACAAATACAATCTATTATTATTATTATTATCTACTTAAAGACTTAGACAACTTAGACAAACTTTGATCCACAAGGGAAATAGTTCCACACAGTAACACAGTTACAAAGGATGGAAAGGATAGTGCACACAAAGGCACAAAAAGAGGGCGAAAACAAAAGGTATAAAGTAGACTAAAAATGTACCATAGTAGAAATACACAATATAACATATTTGTAATATTTACATATTATATATAGAGTATGTAATCTATACTAATATATTTTTATATTATATTATATTTTTATATAATATATATATAAAAAATCCCAATTACTATGTACAATATTACAGTATACGTAACAGCTGTAGCAAAAAAAGGGCAGCATAAAATAGATTAACAGTAGGACGTGAATTCATAAGGCAACCATTCTTCGCGGTTTACAGCAGCTTGACGAGAGCTTATGTAATCAAATATTAGAGCGTCTGTGTCCATTTTTTGTTGACCTATTTACAAAAAGGAAAATCTTGAAAAAAAACAACATGTACTGTGCAGTCCCATGTTGACAGTATTAAAAACAGATTTCACTTTGACGCAAATATGTTTCTGATTTGTCTGAGCCGATCACCAAAATAAATATAAATAATAGCGACCAGATATTATTGTTTTGGGCTGAAAATGTGGGGCTTCAAGTGAGCAGCTCAACCAAGGAGTTGGCTATGTGTTTGACATTGTGCTTTAATCTACTGTGAATAGGAATAAAATATTAACGACCATGATAATGTCTGCAAGTTGTTTCCTGTGTGTGTGTTTGGAAATTAACACGTCATGACGGCAGCATCTGTCCTTTACAAGTACGACTGCACTTTACATCTTTGGAGTGTGGGTGTGTGTGTGTGTGTGTGTGTGTGTGTGTGTGCGCGTGCGTGTGTGTGTGTGTGTGTGTGTGTGTGTGTGTGTGTGTGTTGCTTCCTAGGTCTTAGAGTTTGTGTGGTTGTAATTATTTTAAAAAAAAGTCTGCACAGCAACTAAATGGAATAAAGGCATAACAAAAGCTGATTAGAAATCAGAATGGGGAGAAAAGCTGCAGAAGACAAATATAAATCAGGAAGGTGAGGAGAAGGTGCGAGCAAGGAAGGCATGAGGAGGAAGAGGGAGTTAGGCCCTCTTCATTTATTGCTCCAGTGGAGAAGAACATGGAGCTCTCTAATGGTGTCGCCGTGGTAATAACGATAAAAGCAGGACAGGATAAAAAAAAATAAAAGGTACAATAGAACAAAAGTGAGATGTTTTTACAGCGTATGAAACATGATTGTTTGCTTTTTACCTTGCCTCAAATTGCCATTCAGCCTTTTTCTTGCACTGAAGCTCGCCTCAAAACACACGAGAAGTGGCACACACATGAAGACACACACCTGTGCGCTGCTGGCGCCGTGTGTCCTTGCTCCATGCTTTGTTAGGTCGGACAGCGCTGCGCCGTGCAGCACTTGCTGTGTCAGGACTTTCTGCTGGAGAGGAGATTAATGCACGGAGATGGACGGCTTCTCGGCAGCCTCCTACCTGATTATTTTTACTGGACATGTGACAGCTGCTTGCCAACTCTACACAACACAACACAACGCAACACAACACAGCATGACTGTCAGCAGCATTAACGCACACCACTGGACACAACATATACGGCACACCTGCCTACACCATTGTTTAACGCCATCCAATATGCAACGTATGCTTTTATGAAGATAACTTATTTTGTCATAAAATGGCCAGGGGCCTTTATTTACTTAAATGCAGAGAGTACCGGGCCTTTAGCAGCTGTTAATTGGAGAAGGGGGCGGTGTCATTTCCCCAAATGGGAAAACTCCATGAGACCGTGGAAAGAAAAACAGTCTTTGACCACGTGGTTCTTCATTGACAAGAATGTTGTACTCCACAGCAGCAGTAAGGAGCAAACTGTTGAGTCAGCATTAAATACTATATAGCAAACAAGACTACAACAAGTGTAACACACTTTAGTTTCACTGTTTATGCCAGCTGCTGAACCACTTATGATACTTCAAACACAGCGTTGCCATATTTTAGAGTTAAAAAAAAAAAGTAGGAGGTTGCCCACAGCCACATTTGTCGACGTACTGTACATGTTTTGTTTTTTTTTTACCTGCGCTTATTAGATAAATTTCTATTTTTGTAGACTTCACATCTATTGACTATCAGGTATTTTATTTTTTTATTTATTTATTTATTTATTTATTTTTATGTCCTGTCCAGCTTCTCAGGCAAATCATACAGTTCATGTAGATGCCTAACAGGTACTTTAAAGGGGATGTTTGCAAACTTTACACAGATGCCTAGAGGGCGCTAACTTTTTGTAAAAGCTTGTTTTTCTTTTAAGTAAAACCTCCGTTTTGTCCTTGTTGATCTTTAGGAAAATCCATGCCCTCCATGATTTGATGTCTGAAATCCAATTCTGAATCCTGTGTCATCAGGAGATACAGCAATATCCATCGTGTGTATCATGAGCCTAACAGTGGAAAACTAAGCAGTGTCTCCTGATGAAGGCAGCCTATAAAGTTTTAAAAGAATGGGACCTTCACCTGAGCCCTGGGCAACCCCACATCTTATTTCATGGTTTCCTGTACACACACATTAATGATATGATGACAAGGACATTGGATAGCTAAAGTTAGCTATCATTGACGTGTACCACTAGTGGTACACCAAAGAATCACTTGATTAAAGTACAGTGTTTTATTTTCCTATATTCAAACTGTGTGGAATGTTGCAGTGGACAAAATATAACATACACTGTTAAATACAGCCTCTTGTCATGATCCGTGGTCTGGATCATGTTTTGTTATGTTCCTGGATCATGTTTTGTTATGTTCTGTTAGTTTTGGACTCCCTTAGTTCCTGTTTTTGTGCACCCTTGTTGGTTACCATGGTTACCTATTATTTCCACCTGTCTCTGATTAGTGTTCGCCCGCTCAACTGCTTCCCAAGCTCTAATCAGAGGCACCGTGACCACCACTTCCCGAAGACAGCTGGCACTCCACTCGGCGACGGAAAGTTTCTGTGAGTATGGCTTCCTGCACTTCGTGCACTTTACTCATGGATAGGTTGGCTTTGCTAGAGAGCCGTGTCCGCCAGTTAGAGCAGTGTAATTTCGTAACTTTAGATGTTGCGGACACATCTGCTAGCGTTAGCTGTAGCGAGCTAACTAGCCCAGCTTGTAGCAGCCCTAAGCGGCCTACAAGCTACGGTGTACCGGTTGAGACACATAATAGATTTAGCCCTTTAGCTAGTCCTACACCCCAGTCTACCGGGCACCACACTTTAGTCATAGGGGACTCCATCACCCGAAACATAAAGCTTAGCAAACCAGCCACAATTAAGTGTATTCCCGGGGGCAGAACACCTGACATTGAAGCTAATCTTAGGGAGCTAACTCGCAACAGGTCTAGTAAACACGTACGACAGGCTAACCGCACCACTAGTTATGCGAATATAGTAATACACGTTGGCTCCAATGACGTTAGGATGAGACAATCAGAGATTACAAAGAGAAACATAGCCAGGGCTTGTAATCTCGCCAGAAAGATGTCCAGGCATCGAGTAATTGTCTCTGGCCCCCTGCCTGGGAGAGGCAATGATGAGAGATATAGCAGATTAGTCTCTCTTAACAAGTGGCTGGATAGCTTCTGTAGACAACAGGGATTTACGTTTATTGATAATTGGCCCTCTTTCTGGGGCAAACCTGGCTTGCTGAGGAGAGACGGCCTTCACCCTAACCAGGAAGGCGCTATCCTCCTGTCTCGGAACATAGATTTCGCATTGAGCCACATTTGACTAACTGCACTAGAGCAAGCCCGGTCACAGGCAATTACAGAGCCTGCTAGCCTGGGTATGGAGTCAGTCAAGTTAGAACTAGCCAGCGCCAGGCTGGATGATCCCTGTACACATAGCAATTTTCGTAGAATAATACACAACTCACAAAATGTTTTTTCTGCTATGACTATGACTACGTCAGAGTTAGACTTGCGTTCTACTGAGGTGGCAAATTATGATGCATTCAGTTTATCGCAGCGCCGAGTAGACAATCTGAAAATTCCCGTCATATCAATTCCTAGATATGGTCGTAATTATTTTAACTACACTGCGCATAATAAACGCAACATTATTAATATTGCTACTACGGATAATTTTATCAACAACTCCTTAAAACAGCCCACTTCCTATAATATGGGCTTTCTAAACATCAGATCTTTGTCTCCCAAAACGTTATTAGTTAATGAGGTCATTAGAGACAACAACCTTAACGTCATCGGTCTTAGCGAAACCTGGCTTAAACCAGAAGACTTTTTTGCGATAAATGAGGCATCCCCTCCTAACTATACGAATGCGCATATTGCCCGTCCCCTTAAAAAGGGGGGGGGGGGGGAGGGGGTCACACTAATATACAACGAAAACTTTAACTTTAGTCCTAACTTAAATAATAAATATAAATCGTTTGAGGTGCTTTCTATGAAGTCTGCCACACCTCTGCCTCTGTGCCTGGCCGTTATCTACCGTCCCCCAGGGCCCTATACGGACTTTATTAGTGAATTCTCAGAGTTTGTTGCTGATCTAGTGACGCACGCCGATAATATAATTATAATGGGGGACTTTAATATCCATATGAATACCCCATTGGACCCACCGTGCGTGGCGCTCCAGACTATAATTGATAGCTGTGGTCTTACACAAATAATAAATGAACCGATGCATCGCAGCGGTAATACGATAGACCTAGTGCTTGTCAGAGGTATCACCGTTTCCAAAGTTATGATACTCCCGTATACTAAAGTAATGTCCGATCATTACCTTATAAAATTCAAAGTTCAGACTCATGTTCGGCTAGCTTATAGTAATAATAACTGCTATAGCAGCCGCAACATTAATGCTGCCACAACGACGACTCTTGCTGACCTACTGCCCTCGGTAATGGCACCGTTCCCAAAGTATGTGGGCTCTATTGATAACCTCACTAACAACTTTAACAACGCCCTGCGCGAAACCATTGATAGTATAGTACCGCTGAAGTTAAAAAAGGCTCCAAAAAGGCCTACGCCATGGTTTACTGAAGAAACTAGAGCTCAGAAATTATTATGTAGAAAGCTGGAACGCAAATGGCGCACGACTAAACTTGAGGTGCACCATCAAGCATGGAGTGATAGTTTAATAACTTATACATGCATGCTTACCTTAGCTAAAACTAATTATTACTCAAATCTCATCCGCATTAATAAAAACGATCCAAAATTTTTGTTTAGTACAGTAGCATCGCTAACCCAACAAGGGACTCCTTCCAGTAGCTCCACCCATTCGGCAGATGACTTTATGAAGTTCTTTAATAAGAAAATTGAACTTATTAGAAAGGAGATTAAAGATAATGCGTCCCAGCTACAACTGGGTTACAGTAACACAGATACGACTGTATATACGGCGGATACTGCAAATATCCAAAATAGTTTCTCTCGTTTTGATGAAATAACATTAGAAGAATTGTTACAACGTGTAAATGGAATAAAACAAACAACATGTTTACTTGACCCACTTCCTGGGAAACTTATCAAGGAGCTTTTTGTATTATTAGGTCCATCAGTGCTAAATATTATAAACTTATCACTTTCCTCGGGCACTGTTCCCCTAGCATTATAAAAAGCGGTTATTCATCCTCTCCTTAAAAGACCTAACCTCGATCCTGACCTCATGGTAAACTACCGACCGGTGTCTCACCTTCCCTTTATTTCTAAAATCCTCGAAAAAATTGTTGCAGAGCAGCTAAATGAGCACTTAGCGTTTAACAATCTATGTGAAACCTTTCAATCCGGTTTCAGGGCAAATCACTCGACTGAGACAGCCCTCGCAAAACTGACTAATGATCTATTGCTAACGATGGACTCTGATGCGTCATCTATGTTGCTGCTCCTCGATCTTAGCGCTGCTTTCGATACCGTCGATCATAATATTTTATTAGAGCGTATGTCAGACTCAGACCTCTTATCTTACTGATAGGATGCAGTGCGTCTCCCATAACAGTGTGACCTCGGACTATGTTAAGGTAACGTGTGGAGTTCCCCAGGGTTCGGTCCTTGGCCCTGTACTCTTCAGCATCTACATGCTGCCGCTGGGTGACATCATACGCAAATACGGTATTAGCTTTCACTGCTATGCTGATGACACCCAACTCTACATGCCCCTAAAGCTGACCAACACGCCGGACTGTAGTCAGTTGGAAGCGTGTCTTAATGAAATTAAACAATGGATGTCCGCTAACTTTTTGCAACTTAACGCCAAGAAAACGGAAATGCTGATTATCGGTCCTGCTAGACACCGACCTCTATTTAATAATACAACTTTAACATTTGACAACCAAATAATAAAACAAGGTGACTCGGTAAAAAAATCTGGGTATTATCTTCGACCCAACTCTCTCCTTTGAGTCACACATTAAAAGCGTTACTAAAACGGCCTTCTTTCATCTCCGTAATATCGCTAAAATTCGCTCCATTTTGTCCACTAAAGACGCCGAGATCATTATCCATGCGTTTGTTACGTCTCGTCTCGATTACTGTAACGTATTATTTTCGGGTCTCCCCATGTCTAGCATTAAAAGATTACAGTTGGTACAAAATGAGGCTGCTAGACTTTTGACAAGAACAAGAAAGTTTGATCATATTACGCCTGTACTGGCTCACCTGCACTGGCTTCCTGTGCACTTAAGATGTGACTTTAAGGTTTTACTAATTACGTATAAAATACTACACGGTCTAGCTCCAGCCTATCTTGCCGATTGTATTGTACCATATGTCCCGGCAAGAAATCTGCGTTCAAAAGACTCCGGCTTATTAGTGATTCCTAGAGCCCAAAAAATGTCTGCGGGCTATAGAGCGTTTTCCGTTTGGGCTCCAGTACTCTGGAATGCCCTCCCGGTAACAGTTCGAGATGCTACCTCAGTAGAAGCATTTAAGTCTCACCTTAAAACTCATCTGTATACTCTAGTCTTTAAATAGACCTCCTTTTTAGACCAGTTGATCTGCCGCTTCTTTTCTTTTTCTCCTATGTACCCCCCTCCCTTATGGAGGGGGTCCGGTCCGATGACCATGGATCAAGTACTGGCTGTCCAGAGTCGAGACCCAGGATGGACCGCTCGTCGGGACCCAGGATGGACCGCTCGCCTGTATCGGTTGGGGACATCTCTACGCTGCTGATCCGCCTCCGCTTGAGATGGTCACCTGTGGACGGGACTCTCTCGCTGCTGTCTTGGATCCGCTTGAACTGAACTCTCGCGGCTGTGTTGGAGCTACTATGGATTGAACTTTCACAGTATCATGTTAGACCCACTCGACATCCATTGCTTTCGGTCCCCTACAGGGGGGGGGGTTGCCCACATCTGAGGTCCTCTCCAAGGTTTCTCATAGTCAGCATTGTCACTGGCGTCCCACTGGATGTGAATTCTCCCTGCCCACTGGGTGTGAGTTTTCCTTGCCCTTTTGTGGGTTCTTCCGAGGATGTTGTAGTCGTAATGATTGTGCAGTCCTTTGAGACATTTGTGATTTGGGGCTATATAAATAAACATTGATTGATTGATTATTTAAGCTTGCTTTTGCCAGTCAGTCGGCCTGGCATCATTGTTTGCAGTATGCAACAGTCACGTAGGTTGATTTCCTTATTTCTTGGCTTCTAGTTCATGGTTACAGTGCTAAGTGGTTACCTTAGCTTCCCCTGTGATCGGCATGTTTTCCTTTTGCTCGTTTCCTGTTTTTGGTTTAAGCTATGATTTATAATAAATAAATCATCTCGTACCTTACGCTGTCGTCCAGAGTTGTCCCTCTGCCTCCCGGGAGAACGACCCCGCGGTGAGCTGCGACCCAAACCTTGTTTTTTAATGAATATTTAGACCTACTACACTACAGTTTTTTATTATAGGTTATTATGGCCAAGTGTTTTCTAAAGTGATACTTGGTGAAAAAAGTTTTTAGAACCACTGGTAGAACCAATCGCCACAAAATTTAGACTGCAAATTGTTTGTTGCTTCCCTTGGACTATTTGGTCTATGTGTAGGCGCTTCCTGTATGCACGAGGCTATTAAGCGTTGCGTCGTGAGAGACGACAAAGGTTGTAGTGATTTTAAAATGCAGACGAACAAGGTGGTAAAAGAGGATTTTTTGATTTAACAAACAAAACAAAAAGCGAGAGCAACATGTTAGTGCTCTGAATAGACAGACTATGAGGGAAACAAAACAAAATGATGGAACACAGCAAAAACACTTACGAGAAATGTGGAGCAGACGGCGTCCACAAAGTACGTGCGCGCTAGAGCTCAGCAATGAAAGAATCCTCAACAGACACCAGTGAATCGTGAATAATGTACCGACAAACCAATGGTGTTGCACGCTCAACCTAAATAGTGCCATTTACAAACAGAAAACAGGTGAGGAGAGGAAGAAAACAGGAAGTGAAAAACCACAAAATGAGAGCGCAAGACCGGAGGTAAAATTACACCCAAAAAAATCACTAAGTAACTCAAAATAGGCAGGGCGTGGTGTGACAAGCCGTGACAGAGACAGCAGTGAGTGACAAACATGAACGGCAAACAAATTCCCAGGACTGATGAACATTAAAAAAAACATATAATGAGTAACTGGGAAAAGTATACACACTTTAAATCAGTGGTTCTTAACCTGGGTTCGATCGAACCCTAAGTCTTCGGTGAGTCGGCCTCAGGGGTCCGGCGGAGGTCAAAACACACCCGACTCATCATGTAAATACAAACTTCTCCCTATCGGCGTATTACGGATACAGCAACAGCTGACTGATTTGCAGGTGTGTAATTTGTTGTGAGTTTGCTGACTGATTTGCAGGTGTGTAATTTGTTGTGAGTTTATGCACTGTGTTGGTTTTGTTGTTTGAAGAAGGTGATGTTCATGCACGGTTCATTTTGTGCACCAGTAAAAAAAAAACATAGTAACACTTCAGTATGGGGAACATATTTACCATTAGTTAGTTGCTTATTACCATGCAATTTAGTAACATATTGGCCCTTAACTAGTCATTATTAAGTACTTATTGATGCCTTATTCTGCATGGCCTTATTACAACCCTAACCCTCTAACCCTGACCCTAACCTAATAACTCCAAATTAAGTGTTTGTTACTTAGAATATGTTCCCCTAGTGTCCAAATAACTCTAAGTTAAGTCTTTGTTACTTAGAATATGTTCCCCTATACCAGGGGTCGGGAACCTTTTTGGCTGAGAGAGCCATACAAGCCAAATATTTTAAAAAGTCTTTACGTGAGAGCCATATAAAAACATTTTTAAGACTGAATACAACAATGAGTGAATTTTTAAGTAAGACCAACACTTTTAGAGTATAATAAGTATCTTATTTTTTTTAATAACATTGTAATTCTGAAGCTAACCAACAATAAATAAAATACTTCTTACCATTAATGCGACTTGTTGAACTGGTGCGGTAGAAACCGGATAGATAGATTAAAATGCATGAGAATGTTTTATATTTTGAACGTTACTTTTGACACTGTGATTACCAACGGAATTATTCATTACTTACCGTGATTTATCTGAGAGCCAGGTGCAGTCATCAAAAGAGCCACATCTGGCTCTAGAGCCATAGGTTCCCTACCCCTGCCCTATACTAAAGTGTTACCAAACACATATAACTTTGAAAAAAATATATACATTTTATTTTTCACTAAAGAAGGGTTTGGTGAATGCGCATATGAAACTGGTGGCGTTTGGTACCTCCAACAAAGTTAAGAACCACTGCTTTAAATATTTTTTGTTAAGTACTAATGGTATATGTATTGGGTCTGTGATGAGGTGGCGACTTGTCCAAGGTGTACCCCGCCTACCGCCCGAATGCAGCTGGGATAGGCTCTAGCACCCCCCTGCGACCCCAAAAGGGACAAGCGGTAGGAAATGGATGGATGGGGTAACATAAGTTATAGAGCCATATCGCCATGGAGCCGGGACTAAAGAAAAGCTTATTCCGTTCTACTCTTAGGACGTGAACCTAATCAAAGCTAGTGCATACACGGGAGAAGGTGGAGGAAACGTTACAATATGTAGCTGACATCAATTGTGAGTTAATGCGTGTAATTAACAAGGAAAATGTGTGTGCTAACTGTGGACCAAATGGCGTGCCAGCTTGGCATTTCTGCCCACACGGTGCATAAGTGTGTTGTGATGAGGCCACTGAGACAGCAGATAAATTAGCTTTGGGAAGCAAATGAAAGTGCAAGATATACTGGAGGGCCCAGTGCGAGTTCATGTCGTGGCTCGTCTCACACACGCACAAACACACACACACCTACGCACACACACAAGCCAAACCGTCCCTCCCTTCTTTCCCATCTAGCGTGCCATCCATCCATCAGGCCATCTCGGGGAGCTGCCCGCGGTTCCACTGGCTGGTTTAATTGTTAATGCTAATTGCTATTTATTGGCTCAGATGCAAATGATAGGCTGGCCAAAGTGAAATTTTATGAGGAGCCAACACCCCCTCTCGCACAAATTGAAAAAGTGAAACAAGAGGAAGAGGGAAATGAGGCGAGGAGAGAAGAGCTTAATGGCGGCTCTTTAATGGCAGAGAGCAAAAAAATTAAGACTGATTTAAGACACGCAGCTAAGCTTCCCTCACAACACCCCAAATCCTCAACGAGCCCCTCTTAGGGAGGCACTCATTTGGCTCTGGAAGGAGAGGCGAGGAGATGAGAAATTAGAAAATAATTTCGCCTGGAAAAGCTTGTTAATAGTAAATATTGACACATCTGTTTTGTGGAGCTGATGAGCCTTTAAATAAAGTTAGTTTGCAGAGCTTAGACCTCCACCAAGGTTGAACTGTTGACAATAGCGGGAAAAATAATGTGTTTATTTGCATAACCACTGTTTCTGCAATGAGTAGCGTGCGCCCTAACAAGAAAGAGGCAGCAATGATGGCGCAGACAAGCAGCAGGAAAATAAAAATACAACGCTGCAGTATTGTGAAGTTAGATTAGATTAGATTAGATAGTACTTTATTTATTCCGTCAGGAGAGTTCCTTCAGGAAAATTACAATTTTCAGCACAATCTCATTCAAGATCAGACAAACATTACAGGGAGACAGAACAGGATCGCTGACGGGTCTGCCGGCTTCCAGCGCCCCTTACAAAAAAGATGACATACAGGTAATCAGGTAAAAAAAAAAAAATTATAAAAAAAAGTTATACACAGTAGCAAAAAAAGAGCAATTTATTTGTCTTTTGTTGCTTTCAGGGCTGCCGAGCAGATTGTTTGAGTTCCTGTCCGGATTAGATAGAAAGATCGTACTCTTGAACACTTGTTTGTTTTCTTTGACGTTGTTTTTGACATGAAGGAAAACATGATGACAGTGACAGCGTGCTGTAAAATCAGTTGACAGGAAGTAACGTAGTCTTTGTGCATGCATCGATACATTGAGTCGCAACTCCGCCCCAAATGGGATTCTGACAAAACGGAAGACGACCTAGGCAACGTGTTACTGCATATGTTCCTTTGTTGCGCCTTCTGTCGTGATGCACATGTGAACACATTTCTTGCAAGATATGGTAAGTTTTCAAGTGTGATAAAGCTCTTTAAAAGGTATTAGTTAGCAGAATAATCCTAATATTAGTAAATAATAATAATAAGAAGCAGTTAAAATGTCAATAGGGTTAGATTAGATGTTACACTACTTTGCTTTATACAGAATAACACAAATCTAAACTGTGGATGTTCTGTTTAGATTGTTTAGCATATTTTGATTGACCGATATTTAGCCCAGTGGTTCTCACACTCTTTTCACTAAGTACCACCTCAGAAAAAACTTGGCTCTCCAAGTACCACCTTAAAGGCCAACTGAAATGAGATGTTCTTATTTAAACGGGGATAGCAGGTCCATTCTATGTGTCATACTTGATCATTTCGCGATATTGCCATAATTTTGCTGAAAGGATTTAGTAGAGAAAATCGACGATAAAGTTCGCCACTTTTGGTACTTCCTGAAAAAGCCTCGCCTTTACCGGAAGTTTCAGACGATGACACATACTGTATTCACATACAGTTGTGATCAAAATTATTCAACACCAAAATTGTGTGGGGGTTGAATAATTTTGAACACAACTGTATTCACATACTGTAGATTTTAATGGGAGCCTCCAACAAAAACAATGATTCGGACCGATAAAACAACAATTTCCCCATTAATTTGAGCAAGGATGAAAGATTTGGGGTTGAGGATATTGATAGCGACGGACTAGAAAAAAAAAACAAAAGGTAAAAAAAAAAAAAAAAAAAAGCAATAGCATTGGGACGTATTCCGATGTTTTTAAACACATTTTGTAGGATAATTCTGGGAAATCCCTTATCTTTCTATTGTGTTGCTAGTGTTTTAGTGAGTTTAATATTACCTGATAGTCGGAGGTGTACGTCCACGGGTGTGTTGACGCCATGTCTCACGGGTGTTGATGGCAGCTGTACGGACGACACAAGCTCACCTGATCTCCGGTAAGTGGCGACTTTTTAACCACAATTTTCTCAACGAAACTTGCTGGTTGACATTCGGTTGGGATCCATGTCTGCTTGACTGCGCTCTGATCCATAGGAAAATTTCAGCTCTGGGAATTTTAAACAAGGAATCACCGTGTGTTTGTGTGGCTAAAGGCTAAAGCTTCCCAACTCCATCTTTCTATTGTGACTTCTCCAATATTAATTGAACAAATTGCAAAAGATTCAGCAACACAGATCTCCAAAATACTGTGTAATTATGCCGTTAAGCAGACGACTTTTACTTGTGTGTGTGCGTAACGCTCATACTTCCTAAAAACACGTGACGTCCTGCGTACACGTCATCATTACACGACGTTTCCAAGACGAAACTCCCGGGAAATTTAAAATTGTAATTTAGTAAACTAAAAAAACTGTATTGGCATGTGTTGCAATGTTAATATTTCATCATTGATACATAAACTATCAGACTGTGTGGTGGGTAGTAGTGGATTTCAGTAGGCCTTTAATGACCAACATTAAAAGACAGTAGCATTGTAGGCCTATGTATTAATTAAAAACAAGGCAGAGGTTTTATTTAAAAAGTATATTTAATATATTTGGCCACTGTGACATTACACACAGTTTGAACAGTTACACTGTGTTTGAATATTGGAAACAAAAACAATGTGCTTTTATGAAGTGATTATTTGGTGTGCCACTATATCAGGGTTGTCTAAACTATTTTTTCTGGGCAGCCCGCGAGACATCACAAGTTGAACAAAACCATTGGTCTGTGTCGTGTTTTTGGCTAAATTTAGTTCCCTGTGATCTTCCCGTCCACTTGTGGGTGGCTTGAGAGACGATGGTCAATGATCATGAGTATGGAAATGTTATTGTACAAAAAATTATTTGCAAATGCGTATTTCAATCTGTGCATCTGTAATCCAATTCAAGTGTTTGTGTACTAATGTGTGTATTTCTGTACCAATCTGTGTGTGTGTTTCAAGTTGATGTAATTGATAGGATTTGTCTGGGCGTGAACAATATCTGTGTATTTTGATCAGCGTATGTGTGAAAAAAATGTTTGTGTGTGTAATTAGACGAAACTTAGACTTAGACAAACTTTAATGATTCACAGGAGAAATTGTTCCAATAAAGTTGGTTCCCTGACCGGGAATCGAACACGGGCGGCGGCGGTGAGAGCACAGAATCCTAACCACTAGATATAAAGCCGTCTAAAGCAGGAACCCTCTATTGCCTGTCTTTTTAGTTGCGACTTTTGCGAGACGTCTGCTGTGTACGACACTTTCTGTCTGTACAGCGATTTGAACGTGTCAAAGGTTTTGTACAAACCCCGTTTCCATATGAGTTGGGAAATTTTGTTAGATGTAAAAATAAACGGAATACAATAATTTGCAATTCCTTTTCAACCCATATTCAGTTGAATATGCTACAAAGACAACATATTTGATGTTCAAACTGATAAACTTTTTTTTGTGTGCAAATAATCATTAACTTTACAATTTGATGCCAGCAACACATGCCAAAGAAGTTATTTGGATCATCTCACAGGTGTGCAGGCTAATTGGGAACAGGTGGGTGCCATGATTGGGTATAAAAACAGCTTCCCAAAAAATGCTCAGTCTTTCACAAGAAAGGATGGGGCGAGGTACACCCCTTTGTCCACAACTGCTTGAGCAAATAGTCAAACAGTTTAAAAACAACGTTTCTCAAATTTAGGGATTTCAACATCTACGGTTCATAATATCATCAAAAGGTTCAGAGACTCTGAAGAAATCACTCTACGTAAGCGGCATGGCCGGAAACCAACATTGAATGACCGTGACCTTCGATCCCTCAGACGGCACTGTATCAAAAATCGACATCATTCTCTAAAGGATATCACCACATGGGCTCAGGAACACTTCAGAGGACCACTGTCACTAAATACATTTTGTTGCTCCATCTGTGAGTGCAAGTTAAAGCTCTACTATGCAAAGCGAAAGCCATTTATCAGCAACATCCAGAAACGCCGCCGGCTTCTCTGGGCCCGACATAATCTAAGATGGACTGATGCAAAGTGGAAAAGTGTCTGTGGTCTGACTAGTCCACATTTTAAATTGTTTTTGTAAATATTCGACATTGTGTCATCCGGACCAAAGGGGAAGCAAACCATCCAGACTGTTATCGACGCAAAGTTCAAAAGCCAGCATCTGTGATGGTATGGGTGTGCATTAGTGCCCAAGGCATGGGTAACTTACACATCTGTGAAGGCACCATTAATGCTATAAGGTACATACAGGTTTTGGAACAACATATGCTGCCATCTAAGCGCCGTTTTTTTCATGGACGCCCCTTCTTATTTCAGCAAGACAATGCCAAGCCACATTCAGCACGTGTTGCAACAGCATGGCTTTGTAAAAAAAGAGTGCGGGTACTTTCTTGGCCCGCCTGCAGTCCAGAACTGTCTCCCATCGAAAATGTTTGGCGTATTATGAATTGTAAATTACGGCAGCGGTCACCCCCGGACCGTTGAAAGACTGAAGCTCTACATAAAACAAGAATGGGAAAGAATTCCACTTTCAAAGCTTCAACAATTAGTTTCCTCAGTCCCCAAACGTGTATTGAGTGTTGTTAAAAGAAAAGGTGATGTAACACAGTGGTGAACAGTCCCTTTCCCAACTACTTTGGCACGTGTTGCAGCCATGAAATTCTAAGTTAATTATTATTTGCAAAAAAAAAAAATAAAGTTTATGAGTTTGGACATCAAATATCTTGTCTTTGTAGTGCATTAAATTGAAAATGGGTAGAAGGATTTGCACATCATTGTATTCCGTTTATATTTACATCTAACACAATTTTCCAACTCAAATGGAAACGGGTTTTGTATTAAATTAAAGTAAAGTACCAATGGTTGTCACACACACACTAGGTGTGGTGAAATTTGTCATCTGCATTTGACCCATCACCCTTGATCACCCCCTGGGAAGTAAGGGGAGCAGTGGGCAACAGCGGTGCCGCGCCCGGGAATCATTTATGGTGATTTAACCCCCAATTCCAACCCTTGATGCTGAGTGCCAGGCAGGGAGGTAATGGGTCCCATTTTTTTTATAGTCTTTGGTATGACTCGGCCGGGGTTTGAACTCACAACCTACCGATCTCAGGGAGGACACTCTAACCACTAGGCCACTGAGTAGGTAGGTAGGTATGTAGCTCCCCCTTGCCTTTCCTTATACTCACCACCAGTTGGCGCCTTACAGCCCTCTCACTCGTGTTGGTGATGAATAAAAGTTCAGGTTTTGGCAGTAACTCAGAAGTAAGAAGTATTTTTGTTTTAAAATTAGTTATTAGTAACTACATAGCGACTGAAATGATCGCATTTTCTCCGTGATCACAGATTACTCTGAGACAGCACACATAGTTAATTACAATTAACTATTATCCATCCATCATCTTCCGCTTATCCGAGGTCGGGTCGCGGGGGCAGCAGCCTAAGCAGGGAAGCCCAGACTTCCCTATCTCCAGCCACTTCGTCTAGCTCTTCCCGGGGGATCCTGAGGCGTTCCCAGGCCAGCCGAGAGACATAGTCTTCCCAACGTGTCCTGGGTCTTCCCCGTGGCCTCCTACCAGCTGGACGTGCCCTAAACATATCCCTAGGGAGGCGTTCGGGTGGCATCCTGACCAGATGCCCGAACCACCTCATCTGGCTCCTCTCGATGTGGAGGAGCAGCGGCTTTACTTTGAGTTCCTCCCGGATAACAGAGCTTTTCACCCTATCTCTAAGGGAGAGCCCCGCCACCCGGCGGAGGAAACTCATTTCGGCCGCTTGTACTCGTGATCTTATCCTTTCGGTCATGACCCAAAGCTCATGACCATAGGTGAGGATGGGAACGTAGATCGACCGGTAAATTGAGAGCTTTGCCTTCCGGCTCAGCTCCTTCTTCACCACAACGGATCGATACAACGTCCGCATTACTGAAGACACCGCACCGATCCGCCTGTCGATCTCACGATCCACTCTTCCCTCACTCGTGAACAAGACTCCTAGGTACTTGAACTCCTCCACTTGGGGCAGGGTCTCCTCCCCAACCCGGAGAGGGCACTCCACCCTTTTCCGGGCGAGAACCATGGACTTAATTAACTATTAAATATAATTAATAATACAATTAATACCAACAGTATTCTTATTTAATTACATTACATTTAATAACTATATAAGTACACTAACTTCAGAATGCTATAAACACACACACACACACACACACACACACACACACACACACACACACACACACACACACACGCACACACACGCTCATATATGTATACCATTACTTCCCTGCTTGGCACTCAGCATCAAGGGTTGGAATTGGGGGTTAAATCACCAGAAATGATTCACGGTGCGCTGCTGCTCACT
>NC_084612.1:22545724-22668224 GCF_033978795.1 Nerophis ophidion | reverse complement strand
AGGTTGATTGGCAACACTAAATTGGCCCTAGTGTGTGAATGTTGTCTGTCTATCTGTGTTGGCCCTGCGATGAGGTAGCGACTTGTCCAGGGTGTACCCCACCCTCCGCTCGAGTGCAGCTGGGACAGGCTCCAGCCACCCCCGGGAGGACAAGCGGTAGGAAATGGATGGGTGGATGTTTCCAAGTTTTGAGCGATACAAATGATAAGCATTCAAGTAAAACATTGAAAATTGTTACTGACATTCTGACTAAAAAATTGCATTTGTGTCCAAATATTGTTTTTTTCTCTTAAGTTGATTTAAATTATGCAAGCGGGGTAATAACCTGTGATTGGTCATGATCAATCCAAATTCAAGTGTGATGAATCTGAATTTAAAATGTAACCATTTGGCAGCACTAATATTTACACTATACATTTTTACAAACGTACTATACTTGTCAATTTTTATTATAATTTAATGTTTCGATTAGTATAATAATTAAAAAAAGAAATTAAGCAAAAGTATGACAGTGATCATTATAGATTGACAATTAATTTATAATATAAACATGCAAAATAGCATTAGAAATGTAATAAATTCACATGTATCCAGTTTTTCTTAGATATAGCCTAGGAAATAATGCCACACACACACACACACACACACACACACACACACACACACACGCACACACACACACACACACACACACACACACACACACACACACACACACACACACACACACACACACACACACACACACACACACACAACATTCACATTCAAAGTTTAGTATAACAACATATATTATAAACTAACCATAAATATTACCTTTTTTTAATTCCATTTTTACAATGGAATTTAATGATTTATCAAAAAATAAACTCTCATAAGTGACTGTAGATAATTGTATGCAAATAATATTACAATCAATGCATACATAAATATTATTTTGTAATGGCTGGTTTTTGTTCTTTTATAAACATTTAATCAGATTTTTAAATACTTGTAGTTATTCCGTATGTAACCAATTATTTAAAATATATTTTTGTGTCATTATTTTTAAATGAAATAATTAACTGAAGCGACTGCAGACATTTATTTTAATGTCACACCATGGCACGCATATAATAATGCCATGCTTAGCCATCTTTAGTTACTGTATTATTGATCACATTTAACGCACTCACATGTGTTATAGCAGCACAATATGCTTCACACCTTTTGTTTTTTATGAGACGCCGCCACTCGGCTAAAAGCAATAATCATCATTTAATGCCTTCATCATTCACGCTGCCATCCCCGTGAATTCATTCCTTCTCTTAAGTTGAGAGAGAAAATTGAATTTTTTTGGGGGGCTGTGATTAAATTTCAATCATTTGTCTTTGGAGTTTCACCTCTGTGCCTCACTGTGTGTGTGCAAGTGTGTGTGTGCAGGTGTGTGTGTGTGTGTGTGTGTGTGATAACTCAGTTTTAACAACTCTGGAAGGTGTTTATCAGTGAAGGGTGCACAATGTTGTGTTGTAAGTATACTCTCTAAAAGATACACAAATGCACATCCACACACACACGCACACACCCACATGCACACACACAGGTATAGATGACGAGGCGCTCTAAATTGTCCTTCACACAACTCTTCTTGTGTATTGACGCCGTGTCTTTTTTCTCTCAAGCCGACATTATCGTCAAATTGTTTCTGAAACGGGACACAATTGAAAAAGCCGACAGTTGTTCAATGACTGGAGTTTGACCATTGATTGCCAATATGGCCGACACTGTCTCTGACGGCAGGAAAAGTGCACTCACAATCCAGCACACACACACACACACACAGGAAGATACAGTAGTTGTGTCGATGCATATGCACAGCGGTCGCCTTTCTTTTGAATATTGCCCCTGTCCCAAAGCATCCTATTACCTGATACAGTGTGATAGCCACAGATCAATGGACGCCAAGGAGACACTATGCAGACACACACATCTCGTGTGTGTGTGTGTGTGTGCGTGTGCGTGTGTGTGCAGCCTGCAGGCAGATGCTATCTGCTTGTTATTCTCCCATATGCTAGATCATTAGCACTATAGGATAAAAACAATAATACATAGAAAGCTCATGCAGACATTACAATCTATATCCCCTGCAGAAATCTCCATATAAAAGCAGCTATTTGTGGGTATTTTCTTTGTGATAAATACTGCACACACACTACTCGGCTTAGGGAAACATCATTAAAACCACGGCAATTTAGATGTTCACTAGAAATATTATTGAAAGTGTACATTGTTACTATAAATGTGCAGGGAAAACGTTCCCCAAGGGGACACAAGCATGTCTTACTGGTGCATGGCAGTGAAAAGAATATAGACCGTTGATGTCAGCCTTTGTCTGGAAGATATTGGAGAGTACTTTTCTGTAAACTACAAACGTAATTGAGTTTATATTTGAATTGTGGGAGAGCTGTGTTACTCCAAGCAAATACGAGAACATGTGGTTCGAGAGATAGACAGATTCAAACGAAGGCCACTGTAGTTCTGTGATTAAATAAAATGTAAATAAATCAGTTAATGACTCTAATTTATACATATTAATTTTTTTTTAATGAAAATATATATTTTTTTACCATAACACGTTAAAAGAATTCATTCATTTGAGAGCAAATTATTTTTATGTTTTTTTTGTGAAAAAAATCAATACATAAAAGCGTAAAGAGTATTTGACACTATTTCCACACTAGCACCAATAGTGCTGCTTTTTTCTGCAAAACAAGAGCTGTTAGATGAAAAAGTACACACTGGAAATTAATTTTTTATCAGATTTGAAGCATTTATCATTATTTTCACATGACGTAATTGAATGTACAGTAACTTATTATTTTTACTACTGACAGTGGTTAACTTCAACTGGTGTATAAACTGCAGACTACACACTGCCTCCGAGTGTTTGAATAGTTTGATATCAGTCAAGTCAAATCCGTAGGCCAGGGTTTCCATGGTTAATTTGCAGCAATCATTTTAATTATTCTGATTTCCAAAAAGAAAGTTTTTTTGTCATAAAAATATTGAAATACTTCAGCCAAATGTAATCGCAAAAATCATTGGCATCCTCAGAGAGAGAAGGACTAGCTCAGAACCTGCAGAAAAGCGAAGAAAAAGAGAGCAGTCCCGTCAATCAAAAACTAAAGAAAAAGTAGTTAAGCCCTATTCTATTTTGCGTCCTCTTCTACTGACATTTTCCTCAAGATGATTGGGAAAACCTTGAAAGAGCATGAGCAAACACTGGCTGTATTGTCTATGGAAGAGGAGATGGAAGAACAGAGAAGTCTGGAAATGACAATTTTTTTGGAGGTTTCCTTTTGCTCATAATGTTAACCATATCAATTTTGAAGTAATCATGGACCAGGGCGACAAAAAACATGCTTTCAAGTTATCAAAATTATAGTTTTATATGCTTTTATCCACACTAAGTATGTAGGAAAATGGGCTCCAAATCTGTAAATGACATCCACAAGCTTCTTGTTGAATTTTTGACCACTCCTCTTGACAAAATTGGTGCAGTTCAGCTAAATTTGTTGGTTTTCTAAAATGTACTTGATTCTTTAGCATTGTTTACACGTTTAAGTCAGGACTTTGGGAAGGCCATTCTAAAACCTTAATTCAAGCCTGATTCAGCCATTCCTTTACCACCTTTGACGTGTGTTTGGGGTCATTGTCCTGTTGGAACACCCAACTGCGCCCAAGACCCAACATCCAGGCTGATGATTCTAGGTTGTCCTGAAGAATTTGGAGGTAATCTCCTTTTTCATTGTCCCATTTACTCTCTGTAAAGCACCAGTTCCATTGGCAGCAAAACAGGCCCAGAGCATATTACGACCACCGCCATGCTTGACGGCAGGAGTGGTGTTCCTGGGATTAAAGGCCTCACCTTTTCTCCTTCAAACATATTGCTGGGTATGGTGGCCAAACATCAAAATTTTTGTTTCATCTGACCACAGAACTTTCCTCCAGAGGGTCTTATCTTTGCCCATGTGACGAAAAATATTGAGCTCCAATCACTCTATCACAAAAAATAACAGTTGTAGAAATTATTGGAAGCTCAAGATAGCCATTACATTATGTTCTTTACAAGTGAATGTCAACTTTTGACCATGACTGTATGTATGTGTATATATATATATATATATATATATATATATATATATATATATATATATATACACACACATTTATATACAGTATATATCCATTGTTTATGTGTGTTTAAATAACCAAAGCCTATTGTGTCTACGAATGTCTCTATCCCTCCTTGTGTGTGTATGTGTGTGTGTGTGTGTGTGTGTGTGTGTGTGTGTGTGTGTTGTAGATTGATGCGTACCACCGGTGCGGGGCTTTCTACGGAGAACGGCCCCTCTCCTCTGCCTAATGATGCCACATCCATCCTGGAGCGCCATTCAAGTGTGCACACCTGTGTGTGAGTGTCCAGAAGGCCACCATCCTAGAGGCTGCATGGCGGGGGCAACACAGCCCCTCACTCAGCCTTGTGATCACTATTTGGCTGGGGGCATGTGTGTGTGTGTGTGTGTGTGTGTGTCCATATATGCGAGTGTCCAGGCCATTAATATTAAATATAGATACCCTTGTCATCCTCTGATCCCATATTCTCCTCTTAGGGAGGACGGGAGGTGAAGATGAAGTGCGAGGAGGAAGAAGGGCTGAGGGAGAGTTTAGGCCCTGGGATGAGGGTGGAAGTTTTAAGGAAGAAAGGACATGCATGGCAAAGGAAATAAGAGGGAATTAAGAGGGGACAGAGGGTTTTAGGGACGGGAGGAGGTCTGCTGATTGATTGCGGTGAGCGCAGGAGACTTGAGGGAAGAGCGATGAGGAGAGCGGGGAAAAGAAAACAGACGGAGGATTCCATCACTCACAGGCTGGAAGACGGGCGGAAGAACAAAACCACAGGATTTTTTTTTCTGAATGTATTAAGGTGGAAAGGAGGACAAATGTAACAGGCGGACCGCGATGAAGAGCGACACGTTTAACCGTGTTGGCTCGGGATGTGAGTGACGTGATTGAGAGATGAAGGGGAGGAGATGAAAAAAACAAAAATGTCACGCACTCGTAATGAAGAGGAGACGCGGCAGGAAGACAGGAAAAAGGAGTGACACTTTGATTCTCCCAGCCGGGCCGCTCATTCCCATATTCCCTGGCAGGCGCTCACCTGATGGAAAGATGGCAGGAAATCAATAGTTCATGTGTGTAATGGAGTAATGACTCTCACTATGTGTGTGTTTCTGTGTGTGTGTGTGTGTGTGTGTGTTCCATTTCCAAGCAATCACACACAGCTTAAGCTAGTCCCAAGTGGTGGGGGCCACTTTAACTAACAACTTCATTATTGCAGCCACACACACACACACACACACACACACACACACACACACACACACACACACACACACACACACACACACACACACACACACACACACACACTCCAAGATGACATGAACAAACAATATTCACATTCCAACAAATTTACAGTTATAACAAACAGTTAAACTACAGTAAAAAAAATACTAATTATAATGTTGTAAGATATTTTATTGCTAATTAGGCATGTGCACATTTACATTTAATATCTGAACTGCGGCGTATTTGGGTCCCTTCAAAAGTACTAAATTCATCTCAGTAAACATTAATATATGTACTTTTTTTAAATGGATTTTTGTGTATCCTTTTGTAATAAATTCATAACAGTAGGAATGAGGCAACTTTGGTACTTGTGTTAAAAAATAAAAAACATGGAAATGCCTGTTTATTTAAAAAAAAAAAAACATGTTTTTTATTTTTCATTTATTTTCTTTGATTTTAAAAGCAAGTGGCAAAATAAAACTTCAGCTATTCTTTCTCCCAAAATGTATCTTCTTTTCCATAATATTACCTTAGTTAGTCAATAAGAAGGGTGTTTACTGGAATTTGCTAAGTTGATCCAATAAATTAATTGTAGCAAGTTACGGTGAAAAAAAACAATTTTAATCATACAAATTTATAATTGCTAACACATTGTTTTTGGTATCAAAGTAAAAAAAACAAAAAAACAAAACAGTCATGTATCAGATCAAATAGATAATTTCTAAGTAATTCAATGGTTGTCCTATATAGAGTCAAGGTGCATAATTAGTGTGAGTTCTTATCCAAAGTGTCTTCTCTCTCTATGCCAGGTTGTCCTGAAAAGACTCCAGTAGCGGGACTAGTGGGCCCTGACACAGTAATGGGGCCATCATTTCCATTTTCTTGTGTCGACGGGACAATATGTCCCCTCAAAACTTGGCAAGTCAACAATTGTGCCGCACAAAAACAGAAAGACAGGCGCGCACACACAGACCGTGATCCAGCCCCCTGGTGGTACCCCCAGCAAAAAGAGTGATGGTCTTGTAGCCGTGTCGCAGCCAGGAAGAGAAGGATATGGACAAAAGGTGGCCCCGTCGCGGCTCGACGGCAGCGGGGCCTGAGCGGTGGCTCACGGCAGCGGCCCCCTCTGTTTACTAGCGGCTAATTAATTCGCCACATATGCTGAGAACATCTGTCGCTAGTGACCTGCCGAGAGAGCAAAGGACGGACTCCCCCTCCCCACCCTCCACCCCCCACACACACACTCACACGTACTATCCAAAGGCAGGTTTGATCCGTCTTTTGTTCGATAAAATGCACGTGTGTAAGATGTGACTATGATCAGACAGCAGATGCACTATTACATCATGGATGACATCATCACCAGACCTCGGTTCAGTTGTATATTTTGCTGTTTGTGGCACTGACACCACATACTTCTTTCTGCATCTGTGTCCAGACAATAGAGGCCTTATTTACTAAGATCCAAACACCCCACGGTAAACAGCGTGAGCAATCTATAAAATAGCGAGTACGGTTAGTGGCAGTGTTGCGTGTGATCTACTAAGACTACAAGTGCAATTGAAAAGTCAAATGAGGATTTTAGGTGCACTCACCGGACACCACCACGGAGACCCACTCATTTATTGCACATTCATGTTATTAGGCTCCTACCTGCTGCGCTTTGCTGCGTTTTCAAACAAGCAGGAGACATCTACCACATTTTATGGGCATTTTAGAGGCAGTCGTGCATCGGAATTGACACTTTTTTATTTTTTCTACCAATGATGTTGCATGGGAGGGAGACGCTGCACTTTCTCCGCTCAATATGCAAAAAACACATACTTCGAAAAGCTTTTTTCAGATTAGAAGTATTTCATTAACATGTATTAAAGGCCTACTGAAACCCACTACTACCCACCACACAGTCTGATAGTTTATATATCAATGATGAAATATTAACATTGCAACACATGCCAATACGGCTTTTTTTTAGTTTACTAAATTACAATTTTAAATTTCCCTGGAGTTTCGTCTTGAAAACGTCGTATAATGATGACGTGTACGCAAGACTTCACGCGTTTTTAGGAAGTATGAGCGCTACGCACACACACACAGCTATATGTCGTCTACTTTAACGCATAATCACACAGTATTTTGGAGATCTGTGTCGCTGAATCTTTTGCAATTTGTTCAATTAATATTGGAGAAGTCACAGTAGAAAGATGGAGGTGGGAAGCTTTAGCCTTTAGCCACACAAACACACAGTGATTCCTTGTTTAAAATTCCCGGAGGTCAAAATTTACTATGGATCAGAGCGCGGTCAAGCGAACATGAATACAGACCAAATGTCAACCAGCAGGTTTCGGTGAGAAAATTGTGGTTAAAAAGTCGCTTCTTACCGGAGAAAAGCTGAGCTTGGGCCGTCCATGAAGCTGCCGTCGACTTCCCTAAGACATTGGCATCAACACACCCGTGGAGACACCCTTCCAACTATCAGGTACTATTAAACTCACTAAAACACTAGCAACGGAATAGAAAGATAAGGGATTTCCCAGAATTATCCTAGTAAATGTGTTTAAAAACATCGGAATCCATCCCAATGCATTTGCGTTTTTTTTTTAACTCGTTTTTTTTTTTAACTCGTTTTTTTTTTTTTTCTAGTCCGTTGCTATCAATATCCTCAAACATAAATCTTTAATCCTCGCTCAAATTAATGAGGACATTTTTGTTTTCTCTGTCCGAATAGCACTTTTTGTTGGAGGCTCCCATTAAAATCAATGTGAATATGTGAGGAGCCATCACACTTGCGACGTCATCGTCTGCGACTTCCAGCAGAGGCAGGGCTTTTCTCTTAACACCGACAGTTGCGAACTTTATCGTCGATGTTCTCTACTAAATCCTTTCAGCTAAAATATGGCAATATCGCAAAATGATCAAGTATGACACATAGAATGGACCTGCTATCCCCGTTTAAATAAGAAAATCTAATTTCAGTAGGCCTTTAAAACTGGCCCTGCGATGAGTTGGCGACTTGTCCAGGGTGTACCCAGCCTTCTGCCCGATTGCAGCTGAGATAGGCACCAGCGCCCCCCGCGACCCCAAAGGCAATAAGCGGTAGAAAATGGATGGATGGATCTTCAGAAAATACTAAATGACAATTGAATTCATTTTAAAGGCCTACTGAAATGAGATTTTCCTTTTTAAACGGGGATAGCAGGTCCATTCTATGTGTCATACTTGATCATTTCGCGATATTGCCATATTTTTGCTGAAAGGATTTAGTAGAGAACATCCACGATAAAGTTCGCAACTTTTGGTCGCTAATAAAAAAGCCTTGCCTGTACCGCAAGTCGTAGACAATGACGTCACCCATGTGAGGGAGTCCTCACATCCTCACATTGTTTATAATGGGAGCCTCCAACAAAAAGAGCTATTCGGACCGAGAAAACGACAATTTCCCCATTAATTTGAACGAGGATGAAAGATTTGTGGCTAAGGATATTGATAGCGAAGGACTAGAAGAAAAAAAATAAATAAATAAAATAAAGTAAAAAAAAAAAAGCGATTGCATTGTGAGCAATTTAGATGTTTTTAGACACATTTACTAGGATAATTCTGGAAGATCCCTTATCTGCTTATTGTTTTAATAGTGTTTTAGTGAGATTTTAAAGATTGTAAAGACATACCTCGAGGTCGGATGGCTGCGGTGAACACTTAGTGTCTCAGAGAGAGGCCGAGGAGCCAAGCTCATAGCTGCCTTTTTTGACATGACAGCTGCTGCGGGACGACGAATAATCCATTGATGTCTCCGGTAAGATATACATCACAATTTCCCCATCCAAAAACATGCTGGTTGACGTAGAGAAAACATGTTTGCTTGTCCGCTCCACTTCACAACAAACAAAGAAACACCGGCTGTGTCTCGGAGCTAAAGACAGCTGCAATCCACCGCTTTCCACCAACAGCATTCTTCTTTAAAGTCTCCATTATTAAATGAACAAATTACAAAAGATTCAGCAACACAGATGTCCAAAATACTGTGTAATTACGCCATGAACAGAGACGACTTTTAGCCGTGTTTGGTGCGGCGCTAATATTTCTGTACAGTCCGTCAGGTCACGCGTACACGTACACGTCATCATTCCGCGACGTTTTCAACAAAAAACTCGCGGGAAATTTCAAATTGTAATTTAGTCAACTAAAAAGGCCGTATTGGCATGTGCTGCAATGTTAATATTTCATCATTGATGTATAAACTATCCGACTGCGTGGTCGGTAGTAGTGTGTTTCAGTAGGCCTTTAATAAGCCCTGTAAATTCTGGAGCAACTGTAGAATGATAAAATGTTGTTGCTTAATAGACAATATCAGTCTGCACGTCCTGAAACATGCTAAATAAAACGCCAAAATTGTGCTCGCGACACGGTGATGAGTGTTGATAAATCACATTGCGTGTGATGAATAAATATATATTTTCATCTTCTCCTCCCAGTATTGTGGCCGTTTTAATGCTCAGCATACAATATATATATCAATGAAGACAGAGACGCAAAATGGATTGCACGCCTTATTCTGACCACTTAACAGACGCAATCAACTTTGCACACGTTTAGTAGATCAGCTTTGCGTGTGTTATCAGGTTTACACGTGTTTTAGTACACGCAAACCTTGAGTTTGCGTAGACTATGGTGCTGAATTTCCCCCAGGGATCAATAAAGTACTTTCTATTCTATTCTATTCTATTCTATTCTATTCTATTTTAGTTAATCAGGCCCAATGTCTCATAATACCCTTTGTAGTACACTTTTTGAAATTCTTGGACATGAAAATGGTGAACATGTATATTGCAACACAGCACCAATGTTGTGACACTACCAACATTTTCAAGTGCATGGCGGATGCTGACCAATCATGGTAGCGAACTATCAAGCGGTTGCCTACTGCCACATCTGGTAGTGCTTATGTTTTTTGGACACGCTGCTTATTAGAGAACCCAACATTTCCTTTTAAAAAAAAGGTTAATTTCCCAAAATATAAAGAGAACAATAGGGGAAATGTTGGTATTAAATTGTGTTGTTTTACTGGGGGTATGCTTTTATTTTATATTTCTCAATTTACAGCTTGTGTTGCAACGAGTGTTGCAAAGTTGACCAAAAGCTGTGCTGCTCTGGTTGTTGTTTTTTTTTTCCCATCAAAGTTACAATATGGAAAATGATTAAAACGAGAGGGCACCAAGAAAGAAAGACACAATACGGGAGTTGCCCGTGGAGGTTTGAGAGGTATACACCCTGACAGTTATTTTCTTTTGCAGACCAGAGGAGATTTGGGGGTTAATTGAATTGGGTCATTAATTGGAGCATGTACAGTAATAATTAACTTTTCATGTTTGTCAATACAGTTACATGCATGGTTCTAATGTAGGGGCCTCATATTCGCAGCCTGCAGGCCATTTAAGGTCCACTATTTAACTGAATAGTTTAGTGTAATCGCGGCCCGTGCACCCAGCTGTTTCGGCCCCAAGCCTTTATCCCATTCCTCACGGAGACGTCTGCATGAGAGGCAAGTGTGCTGACCACTGGGCAGCCTAGCAGCCAGCACTACTCTTGAAGTTGTCAGGAAGTGAGGTTTACTAATGTACACCTGGCGCAGCTACATAAACATATTAGGGCAAACCACGTCAGGGAACACAATATTGGTGCAAATACAAAAATGTTTCTGACCATCTCTTGCGGTAAATATCATTCATTTTTATTTTAAAAGACTTAAGGCATGTCATAATTCAGGTCACTATTGCTGCTGGTATAAATAGTTTAGTACAGTTGAGTTCAATTTGGCCACGTCATTTGAAGTGATTACTTTGTGCAGTTCAGCCTCTCCAAGACTAAATTTGTCACACCACGGTGAGGGATGTCTTGTCTTGGTTTCTTCCGTCTTGTGAATTGCATGTTTTACTTTGAAAAGTAACTCCTCTCGTATCTGATCACTTGCCCGTCCTTTTGTGTCATCAGTCTGACGTCATCCTTGACCCCTGATTGTTTCCACCTGTTCCCCATTACCCTCATGTGTCTTATAAGCCCACGCCTCCCCTTGTTCTGTGCCAGATTGTCTCGAGTATTCGTGCCTCTCCAGCGTCCCGTCCATGCCTTGCCTCGTCTCACGTTTAGATACCTTGATCCTGAATTCCTTCGTTGCTATTTTGAGTTTTCTTTTTCTCCTCCTCAGCAGAGTGACTTTGTGTTATTTAGTCTTACAGAGGAAGTGGTGAGTTATCATTTTTTTTCTTACTTTTTTTCTTTCCTCAAATTTTTGAGTTACATTTTTTTTAATTATCCTTTATTAGATTAGAGTAAGTATAGAATTTTTCATAGCCCTTGCTTCTTCCTCCTGTTGGAGCATTTTGTGTTAATAAGTTTCATAGCATATATGGCGCCAATTATAGTTTGTCATTTTTTTTGTGTTTTCCTCCTTTTGGAGAGATTTTTTAGAACCTTTTTGCCGACTAGTTTTGGTATTGAAGATATTGTACTACCCTGACTCTGGATATGAAAAGAAGCTGTCAAAATAAAAGCCTGACGAAATATTCCCTACTCTGCATCTGAGTCCTGTCCTTTTGACCAAGCCTAACAAAATTGAGCTACATTTAGTCTTCTAGTGCCTTGTGCATGTGGTTTCACCACCACATTTGGTTACTTTCCCCATGGAGCGCAAACTATTTAGTATTTAATGTTTTTACATCCAAATATTAGATTAAATTAGATTTAATAGTACTTTATTTATTCCTTCAGGAGAGTTCCTTCAGGAAAATAAACTTTTCAGCACAATCCCATTCAAGATCAAACAAACATTACAGGGAGACAGAACAGGATCGCTGACGGGTCTGCCGGCTTCCAGCACCCCTTACAAAAAAAGTGAGATACAGGTAAACAATGTGTGTGTGGGGGGGGGGGGGGGAATTAAAATAAAATAAAATAAAAAGATTGGGGCTTCACGGTGGTAGAGGGGTTAGTGCGTCTGCCTCACAATACGAAAGTCCCGCAGTCTTGGGTTCAATCCCAGGCTCGGGATCTTTCTGTGTGGAGTTTGCATGTTCTCCCCGTGAATGCGTGGGTTCCCTCCGGATACTCCGGCTTCCTCCCACTTCCAAAGACATGCACCTGGGGATAGGTTGATTGGCAACACTAAATTGGCCCTAATGTGTGAATGTGAGTGTGAATGTTGTCTGTCTATCTGTGTTGGCCCTGCGATGAGGTGGCGACTTGTCCAGGGTGTACCCTGCCTTCCGCCCGATTGTAGCTGAGATAGGCGCCAGCGCCCCCCGTGACCCCAAAAGGGAATAAGCGGTAGGAAATGAATGGATAAAAAAATTGGTTATTGACATTGGTTAAGTTTTTTTTTTTTACACAAGCATGAATGGTTTTAAACTTGGCCTGTACAGAAAATAAAGGTTTAGGATAGAGCAGTGGTTCTCAAATGGGGGTACGCGTACTCCTGGAGGTACTTGAAGGTATGCCTAGGGGTACGTGAGATTTTTTGAAAATATTCTAAAAATAGCAACAATTCAAAAATCCTTTGTAAAATATATTTATTGAATAATACTTCAACAAGTTATGAATGTAAATTGTGAAAACAAATGCAACAATGCAATATTTAGTGTTGACAGCTAGATTTTTTGTGGACATGTTCCGTAAATATTGATGTTAAAGATTTCTTTTTTTTTTGTGAGGAAATGTTTAGAATTAAGTTCATGAATCCAGATGGATCTCTATTGCAATCCCCAAAGAGGGCACTTTAAGTTGATGATTACTTCTATGTGTAGAAAACTTTATTTATAATTGAATCACGTGTTTATTTTTCAACAAGTGTTTAGTTATTTTTATATCTTTTTTTCCAAATAGTTCAAGAAAGACCACTACAAATGAGCAATATTTTGCACTGTTATAGAATTTAATAAATCAGAAACTGATGACATAGTGCTGTATTTTACTTCTTTATATCTTTTTTTCCAACCAAAAATGCTTTGCTCTGATTAGGGGGTACTTGAATTAAAAACATTTTCACAGGGGGTACATCACTGAAAAAAGGTTGAGAACCACTGGGATAGAGGAACAAGGAAAATAAATTTGATTGGCATTATTTCCTATAAAAAAACTATTTAAAAATGCCAAAAAATGTAATGTTATGTGCCCTGATTTCCTGAATATATATATAACCCTTTGAATCAATGATGCTAAAGTTTTCACGCTGGCATATACATACTCCAAAAAGTTCATCTCCGTTGTCCTTCAAACCTCCCTGCGCTAAGGCCAACGTTGGCCGCAGAAACAAAGTGAACTTGTACGAGTGAACAAAGCGCAGCACAAGCAGAAAAACTCCCAGCAGCCAATCAGATTCATTACCCTCTGCTATCCCACAATCCCTCGGGGGCACCTATGGAGACAAAGACAAACTCACTTCCCCTTTGTGTCCTACGTCTCCTCCTCTGTCTCCCGCACGCACACACACACACACACACACACACACACACACACACACACACACACACACACACACACACACACACACACACACACACACACACACACACACACATTCACCCAACAAGCAGGTTTTAAATAACATAAAGAACATTTAGGACGACTGATGTGATGTTTTGTTTGAATATGTAAAAAGAGCCGTGTGGGGGTTTGGGTCACATTTTCAGGAATTTACTGCTGTCTCAGAATTAGTGCTATGGAACATGAAGTCTGAGTTTAATGGGACTGTAAATTATTACGAAAATGATCCTCTTTTCAACACTGGGCCTAGTGTGTGAGTGTGAATGTGAATATTGTATGTCTACCTGTGTTGGCCCTGTGATGAGGTGGCGATTTGTCCAGCGTATACACCGCCTTCCAGCTGAGATAGACTCCACCCCTCCGAACCCCGAAAGGAAGAAGCGGTAGGAAATAGACGGATGGATAGAAATCATAATTTTTTTTGTGGTCACACAATGGGTTGTGCTTGAAATGCTTAAGGAGGCATAATCAATAAATCAATCAATCAATGTTTACTTATATAGCCCTAAATCACGAATGTCTCAAAGGGCTGCTCAAGCCACAACATCCTTGGCTCAGATCCCACATCATGGCAAGGAAAAACTCAACCCTATGGGACAATGAGAAACCTTGGAGGGGACTGCAGATGTGGGGGACCCACATCGGAATGGACGTCGAGTGGATCTAGCATAATATTGTGAGAGTCAAGTCCATAGTGGATCTAACATAATCGTGAGAGTCCAGTCCATAGTGAGGCCAGCAGGAGACCATCCTGAGCGGAGACAGGTCAGCAACGTAGAGACGTCCCAAACCGATGCACAGACGAGTGGTTCACCCCGGGTCCCGACATTGGACAGCTAGTGCGTCCTCCGTGGCCACCGAACCTGTGCCCCCCACCCCCCTCCAAAAAGGAGAGTGGGGGAAGAGCAGAAAAGAAACGGCAGATCAACTGGTCTGAAAGGGGGTCTATTTAGGCTAGAGCAGGGGTCACCAACCTTTTTGAAACCAAGAGGTACTTCTTGGGTACTGATTAATGCGAAGGGCTACCAGTTTGATACACACTTAAATAATATGCCAGAAATAGCCAATTTGCTCATTTTACCTTTAATACATATATATATATATATATATATATATATATATATATATATATATATATATATATATATATATATATATAAATGGGTATTTCTGTCTGCCATTCAGTTGTACATTTTTTCCTTTCACGGAAGGTTTTTTGTAGGGAATAGATTATGAAAAAAACACTTAATTGAACGGTTTAAAAGAGGAGAAAACACAAAAAAACTGAAAATTAAATATTGAAACATAGTTTATCTTCAATTTTGACTCTTTGAAATTCAAAATTCAACCGAAAAAAATGAAGAGAAAAACTAGCTAATTTGAATCTTTTTGAAAAAATTATAAAAATAATTTATGAAACATCATTAGTAATTTTTCCGGATTAAGATTAATTTTAGAATTTTGATAACATGTTTTAAAAAGGTTAAAACCCACTCTGCACTTTGTTATAATATATAACAAATTGGACCAAGCTATATTTCTAACAAAGACAAATCTTTATTTGTTATAGATTTTTCTGAACAAAAATGTTAAAAGAAATTCAAAAGACTTTGAAATAAGATTTAAATTTCATTCTACAGATTTTCTAGATTTGCCAGAATAATTTCTTTGAATTTTAATCATAGTAAGTTTAAAGAAATATTTCACAAATATTCTTTGTCGAAAAAACAGAAGCTAAAATGAAGAATTAAATTAAAATGTATTTATTATTCTTTACAATTAAAAAAAAGTACTTCAACATTGATATAAATTGTCAGGAAAAAAGAGGAAGGAATTTAAAAGGTAAAAAGTTATGTGTTTAAAAATCCTAAAATCATTTTTAAGGTTGTATTTTTTGTCAAAAATTGTCTTTCTGAAAGTTATAAGAAGCAAAGTAAAAAAATAAATGAATTTATTTAAATAAGTGAAGACCAAGTCTTTAAAATATTTTCTTGGATTTTCAAATTCTATTCGAGTTTTGTCTCTCTTAGAAATAAAAATGTCGAGCAAAGCGAGACCAGCTTGCTAGTAAATAAATAAAACGTAAAAAAATAGAGGCAGCTCACTGGTAAGTGCTGCTATTTGAGCTATTTCTAGAACAGGCCAGCGGGCAACGTATCTGGTCCTTACGGGCTACCTGGTGCCCGCTGGCACCGCGTTTGTGACCCCTGGGCTAGAGTATACAAATGAATTTTAAGATGGGACTCAAATGCTTCCAGAGAGGTAGTATCTCTAACTGTTACCAGGAGGGCATTCCAGAATACTGGAGCCCGAATAGAAAACGCTCTATAGCCCGCAGACTTTTTTTGGGCACTGGGAATCACTAATAAGCCAGAGTTCTTTCTTGCCGGGACATTTGGTACAATACAATTAGCAAGATAGGATGGAGCTAAACCGTGTAGTATTTTATACATAAGTAGTAAAACCTTAAAGTCACATATTAAGTGCACAGGACGCCAGTGAAGGTGAGCCAGTATAGGCGTAATATGATCAAATTTCATGATCTTGTCAAATAATAGGCTACAAATAACCTCAACACTTAATAATATTTAGACCAGGGGTGTCAAAGTCAAGGGCCGCGGGCCAAATCCGGGGACGGCGTGGCGCGGTTGAAAGAGTGGCCGTGCCAGCAACCTGAGGGTTCCTAGTTCTATCCCACCTTCTACCGACCTCGTCACGTATGTTGTGTCCTTGAGTCAGAAACTTCAGCCTTGCTCCTGATGGGTCCTGGTTAGGGCCTTGTATGGCAGCTCCCGCCATCAGTGTATGAATGTGTGTGTGAATGGGTGAATGTGGAAACAGTGTCAAAGAGCTTTGAATACCTTGAAGGTAGAAAAGCGCTATACAAGTATAATCCATTTACCATATATCTATAGCCACCAGCATGATATTTGATTAGTATTAAAACCGGTCCGCAGGCCACAGCCGCCTGTACTCCATCAGTGTTGGCGCTAGACCACATTTTCAAAATGTGGTCCCAGGGACCCCATCAAGTCGTAACAATGGGGTCCCACAGTAAATTTTTGGGGTCCCACTTTTTGTAACCGTTTTGAAAACAAATGACAAATGTATGCATTATCCTATTATATCTCACATTCTATATTGTGTTTAGGAAAAAGGATAGGTTGATTGGCAACACCAAATGGGCCCTAGAGTGGGAATGTGAGTGTGAATGTTGTCTGTCTACCTGTGTTGGCCCTGTGATGAGGTGTGGACTTGTCTAGGGCGTACCGCGCCTACCGCCCGATTGTAGCTGAGATAGGTACCAGCGCCCCCCGCGACCCCAAAGGGAATATGCGGTAGAAATGGATGGATGGATGGATGGATGGAAAAAGGTTACTTTATTCATTAAAAACAATAACACAAAAGAAAACACATGTTCATGCATATGTAAATGTATTCAGTTATAAACATCCATTCACTTTCTTTTTTCCTTCACAGATCAAAATTTTACCGCGGCCGGTATTTTTTTCTATATTTTTACTGTAAAATTTTCAGAAAGTGTTTGGTCTATTTTTGGCGAAAGTAAGACAAAGAAAACAATCTGAAATTGTCTATATTTTTTTGTTTTAATGCCATGATTTTAATAGTCCGGCCCACGTGTGCAGAGATTTTCTTCCATGCGGCCCCTGAGCTCAATTGAGTTTGACACCCCTGATTTAGACAAATGGTCAATGACTCATGGTCAAATAGTTGAAAGTATCGCCGCAAAAACCTTTTGTTTAATGGCAGCCATGTTTTTAAAAGTTGCTCAAATTTGACAGACGTGTTTATCAGTCTCAAGATTTGGTTTGTGGCCCCATTTCCGTCATTCGGCATTACTAATGTAATACAGTCGTCCCTCGCCATATCGCGCTTGGAAGTTTGCGGCTTGCGAAGGCGTCTATAGGCCCCTTTCAACTGAACCTTTGGTTCCTGCTTCATCTGGTTCCTGGATCTATAGGTTAAGGACAGGGGTCAGCAAATCGCGGCTCTTTAGCGACGCCCTAGTGACTCCCTTGAGCATTTTTAAAAAAGGATTGAAAATGGAAAAATATGGGGGGAAAATACTTTTTTTGTTTTGGTATGGTTTTTGTTTGAGGACAAACATGACACAAACCTCCCCAATTGTTAGAAAGCCCTCTAAATAATATGTTTAGTATGAGTATTTGGTGAACATTGTTTTGTCCTTCTGATGGTGTCCTCTGTGGACCTGTTGGCTCTGTAGGCAAACTGGTGTGAGTCGAGCTCGGGAGGGAGGACTGAGGTAATATGGGTCCGTACCAGCTTCTCGAAGCACTTCATAGCTATAGGTGTAATTGCAACTGGAAGTTAGTCATTCAGGCGGCTGATGGAGTTCTTCTTCGGCACCGGGATTATTGTGGAAGTCTTCAGGCATGATGGGATGACGGCATGAGAGAGGGACTGGGTGAAGATCTTACAAACCCCGTTTCCAAATGAGTTGGGAAATAGTGTTAGATGTAAATATAAACGGAATACAATGATTTGCAAATCCTTTTCAACCTATATTCAGTTGAATGCACTACAAAGACAAGATATTTCATGTTCAAACTCATAAACTTTATTTTTTTTCGCAAATAATAACTAACTTAGAATTTCATGGCTGCAATGCGTGCCAAAGTAGTTGGGAAAGGGCATGTTCACCCCTGTGTTACATCACCTTTTCTTTTAACAACACTCAATAAACGTTTGGGAACTGAAGAAACTAATTGTTGAAGCTTTGAAGATGGAATTCTTTCCCATTCTTGTTTTATGTCAAGCTTTAGTCGTTCAACAGTCCGGGGTCTCCGCTGTCTGAAATGCAGGTGGGCCAGGAAAGTACCCGCACTCTTTTACTACGAAACCACGCTGTTGTAACACGTGGCTTGGCATTGTCTTGCTGATAACGTCCATGATAACATTGCTTGGATGACAACATATGTTGCTCCAAAACCTGTATGGACCATTCAGCAGTAATGGTGCCTTCACAGATGTGTAAGCTACCCATGCCTTGGGCTCTAATACACCCCCATACCATCACAGATGCTGGCTTTTGAACTTTGCGCTTATAACAATCCTTTTGGTTCCAGAGGACACCATGTCCACAGTTTCCAAATATCATTTGAAATGTGGACTCGTCAGACCACAGAACACTTTTCCACTTTGCATCAGTCCATCTTAGATGAGCTCGGGCCCAGCGAAGGCAGCGGCGTTCCTTGGTGTTGTTGATAAATGGGTTTTGCTTTGCATAGCAGAGTTTTAACTTGCACTTACAGATGTAGCGACCAACTGTAGTTACTGACAGTGGTTTTATGAAGTGTTTCTGAGCCCATGTGGTGATATCCTTTACACACTGATGTCGGTTTTTGATGCAGTACCGCCTGAGGGATCAACGGTCCGCAATATCATCGCTTACCTGCAGTGATTTCTCCAGATTCTCTGAACTTTTTGATGATTTTACGGACCGTAGATGGTAAAATCCCTAAATTCCTTGAGATAGCTCGTTGAGAAATGTTGTTCTAAAACTGTTCGACGATTTGCTTAAAAATTGGTGACCCTCGCCCCATCCTTGTTTGTGAATTACTTAGCATTTCATGGAAGCTGCTTTTATACCCAACCATGGCACCCACCTGTTCCCAATTAGCCTGCACACCTGTGGGATGTTCCAAATAAGTGTTTGATGAGCATTTCTCAACTTTATCAGTATTTATTGCCACCTTTCCCAACTTCTTTGTCACTTGTTGCTGGCATCAAATTCTAAAGTTAATGATTATTTGCACACAAAAAATGTTTATCTGTTTGAACATCAAATATGTTGTCTTTCTAGCATATTCAACTGAATCTGGGTTGAAAATTATTTGCAAATCATTGTATTCCGTTTATATTTACATCTAACACAATTTCCCAACTCATATGAAAACAGGGTTTGTAGCAAATACTCCGGTCCTGGTCTGCACAGTCCCTCAGTACCTGTCCCGGGACCCCATCTGGGTCCGTAGCCTTCCACGGGTTCACTGCCCTCAGCGTGCGTCTCACCTCATGCTCCTCCAGTATAAGGGTGCAGCTGCTGTGGGCGTTAGGTAGGGGTGTTGTGACAGCTGCAGGTTTTTCTCTCGAATCGGGCGAAGAAGCTGTTTAAACTCCCGTCGCCGTCAGCCGAAGAGTTACTGCGTCTAAAGTTGGTCATGTGTTGTATTCCTTTCCATACCTCCTTGGTGTTGTTGCTCTGCAGGTGATCTTCCATTTTCCTCCTGTGCTCGGCTTTTGCCTCTCTGATACCTCTCTTCGGATTGGCTCTGGCGGAACTGTAGAGTGCCTGGTCCTGCGCTTTGAAGGCACTGTCTCTCTCTTTGTGAAAGCCCTGGACTGTTTTTGTCATCCATGGCTTCCTGTGCTTGTCCACTGTGACAGTGTCTATGCAGTGTTTGATGTACCCCAGGACCGCTTCTGTGTACTGTTCCAAGTCTGAGTTTTCAAAAACTGACCGGTCTGTTGTATCAAAGCAGTCCTGCAGCTGTTCCAGGGCTCCCTCCGACCATGTTTTGACCGTTTTGGTTGTGATAGGAGCACTTCTATTTATTGGTATGTAGGCTGGTAATAGGAGCAGAGACATGTGGTCAGACTTGCCTAATTGGGGAGGTAGTTTGGCTCTGCATCCATTTTTTTTATGTTGGAATAGACTTTGTCCAGTGTGTTAGCCCCCCTCGTAGCACACTTCTCATGCAGGTGAAGTTTGGGGAGCACCTTTTTCAGGTCGACATGATTAAAGTCCCCCGCTATGATGTGGACTGCGTCGGGATATTTGCACTGATGGTATCGTGCAGCAGAGGTAGCGCCGTGCTAGCGCTAGCATCGGGAGCTATATACACGTTTGTAATCGGGACAGCAGAGTACTCCCTGGCTAGATGGAAGGGTCGGCATTTAACTGTAATATATTCCAGATCTTGGGAACAGTGGCTGTTTACTACCTTTGAATCTGAAGTCCAGTTGTTGTTTAGGTAGGTTAGCAATCCACCCCCATGCCGCTTGCCGGTAGACTCTGCGTTTCTGTCCTGTCTGTATGCCGTATGACCGGTCAGCTCCATGCTAGCATCTGGGATTGAGGACGTTAGCCAGGTTTCCGTAAACAATAGGGCGCAACTGTCCATCATGGTGTTTTGTGCTACACGGAGCCTCACCTCGTCCATCTTGTCTTCTTCACCATGAGGAGCGAGCGATCTCGCATTAGCCAGGAATAGACTTGGTATCGCTGGTCTGTTTGGGTTAGTTTTTAGTCTGGCTAACACGCCGCCCCTTCGGCCACGGCGTCTTCGCCTCAGCCTTGCCGGGCACGGTAGCCATGGAGCTCCAGGGCTACACAACGGGATGTTGTGTCGGCTCGTAAAGTCCGCCGAAATAGCCTGCTCAGACCGCAATCCAAGGTCCAACAAATCGTTTCGGCTGTACAAAACCTCGCCCAGCAAGCTGCTAACTGAGCTAGTAATAAACTATATAAAAACAATAAAAACAATGCACCTAAGAGGAGAGCCTGGGACGTCGCGTCCATGCGCGCCGCTATCTTGTGTATGTGATTTGAGATATAAGTGTTTTTGTTACGTTCGGTGGAGAAGAAGACGTTACTGGAGCAGAGACGTCCTTTAGCCTGAGGCGTATTTATTAATATAATAAAATGACGTGTGTAAAAATTCTAAACGTACATGGTGTGGCTATGTGGTGCGTCGAGAGAGGTGCAGAAGTCCAGAAGAGGTAAGGCATGCTCGGATGTACGAGGGCAAGCAAGAGGTCAGGAGCAGGAGCGAGGCGCCAGAGGGAAGGAGGCAGGAAGAAGACAAGGGGAAATCCGGGGAGACGAGACACACAGCACGAATCCAAGGAACGAAGAGGGACGGCAGGGCGACGACACAGGACAGGACATAATGAGTACAGAGGAGGGGAAACACTGAGAACAAGGAAGCACATAGGCGAGGAGTGCTAGAGACGTGTAGGACTTACTGTCTGAAGACAAGTAGCTACGTTCTGGCACTAGAACGCAGGACACGCTGGCTTATAAAGGACGTGGAGCTCTCATCAGCGGCAGGTGTGTTGATTGCTGAATGCGTGTAGCCGCGGCAGGAGCTTGAGCCGTAATAGATTTGAGTTAAGAACTCCGTCACAGAACCAATTAAGTTCATGATTGGAGGTACTACTGTAATGTCATAACCTGCTGAACCTTGTGGTGAGAGAGGCAAGTAAAAACTCCCTCTCAGAAACAAAAAAGGTTTCACAGAACAGACTCATAGTGGGCTGGTTAAGACTCGGAGACAAAGTAGAAGGACAGAAGTAGTAACCAGTGAAGAAGCTGCTCGAGCCGCCATTCAGTCAGGCAGCCACACAGAAAGCTACACCCCCCCAACCCCCCATTCTCTGCCTCTCCAACCTGTCCCTGCTAATTTGGTGAGGAATCAATTAAGGCAGTGTTTGCTGAGTTCTCCTTGCCTTCAGCTCATCTGCTCCTCTCTAATGCAATTGTCCTGTGTGCTGCGTGCAGAGCGGCATAATAAAGCGATAAGGCTAATCAGGTTGGCTGCTTCTCTCCTCTCCCCGTACGCACACTACACTTATTCTATTAGATGCGTAATGAGATTCTGCACTCCATCAACACAATGCCACGACGGCTAAGTGTGTGTGCAAATGTGTGCTTGTGTGTGTGTGTGTGTGTGTGAAACTATGAAGAAGTTGTGTGTTGGCGCTAGAGAGCTTGTGTTCTCGCAGAGGAAATTTGCTCCATTTACATTCTATCATTAGCTCGAAACAAATGTGCCCTTGAGTTTAGTGCCTCCGTCTCTCTCTCTCTCTCTCTGAGGCTGCAAACATTTTAGTTTGGCCGCCCATCGTAGTATTCACGCAGCACCCACAGTGTCATGTGACCATTTCACCTAAACAAGCATGTAAGCAAATACCACATCCGAACTTTACCTGAGCACACAGACACACACGCAATACTTTTGCAGCTCCCCCCCCGGCCCACGCCTCCGTGTACAGAGAGTGACGGTCGACTGGATGTAGAGGACACAAGGTTCTGTGATGTGTAGAACAGTTCTGGTCAATGGGCCAGATAATGAGTTGCCATAAACAGCGGCAGTCCTCCACTGTCCACCTCAGCTCATTACCGCGGCTAGCATATGTAATCAGAGTGTCGCTGGGCCGTGTCCTAATGTACTCCACTCAAAGACGGGGCGCTCGCCCCGCAGGGGGGGTCACGAGAAGGTAAGAACGGATCAGTGGACCATCCTCGGGAAATGGTTTTGATTGGTTCACTGGCCCAAGAGTTGCCAATAAGTTAAAATACAGTACAGCACAGTGTAGAACTCTTAGGATACTACAAGCTTTGGCCCTTTTCAAGGCGATCAGTCTGAGATAGTACAGTCACGGTCAAAAGTTTACATGCACTTGTAAAGAACATAATCTCATGGCTGTTTTGAGTTCAACTTTTACTGTTTTGTGATAGAGTGATTGGATCACATACTTGTTGGTCACAAAAAACATTTGTGAAGTTTGGTTCTTTTAGGAATTTATTATGGGTCTACTGAAAATGTGACCAAATCTGCTGGGTCAAAAGTATACATACAGCAATGTTAATATTTGGTTACATGTCCTTTAACATGTTTGACTGCAATAAGGCACTTTTGGTAGCCATCCACAAGCTTCTGGCTGTCACACCGTGGTGAGGGAATTCCTGTTTTGGGGTTGTCTGGCAAACTTCCTGACTTAATTTGACATTCTAATCCTCCTCTCGTTTCAGGCCACTTGCCCTTCCGCCTGTGTCACTGATCTGATGTCAACTCCTGATTGTCTGATTGTGCTCACCTGTGTCACCCTCCCTCATGTGTATATAGTCCTCGTCTTCCCCCGTCTTGTTCCCAGAGTATATCGTCTCGTCACGTACCACCAGCCTTTGTCCACAGCCTCCAACCAAGTTGATAAGTATTGTCTCGCTTTATTTATTCATTTCTTTGTTGCCTCTGAGAGAGTGATTTTCGTTTGCTAAAGTTTTTCGGTCAAGCCTTTTTGCGTCAATTTCATAGTGCCTTGTCTTCCCTTTTTCCTCCTTTTGGACCACTTTAGTTTGGAGTCCTCTCAGCACTTTATAACATACTTTTTGTTCATAGCTTTTCGACTCCTCTGCATGAGTGATTTACCTTTTTTGTAGATAATCATATATTGTTTTTTTTTTTGTTATTAGATTCGTTTAGAACTTTGCTATTGCCTTTTTCCTTCCTATGGAGTGATATTCCGTTTATTGCCTTACGCCCTATGCTACATATCCTTTGTTGCTGGAATGTATCAAAGATAGATTTTGTAGCCACCTAGTTTTAATTACTCCGTCCAAGCGATATCAAAGAAAACTGTCTAATGTCTGAGTCAATTGTCACTCTTCTGCACCTGAGTCCTCATTCTCGACGTAACACTGGCAAGCTTCTGGTTGAATCTTTGACCACTCCTCTTAACAAAATTGGTGCATTTCAGCTAAATGTGTTGATTTTCTGACATGGACTTGTTCTTTCAGCATTGTCCACACATTTAAGTCAGGACTTTGGGAAGGCCATTCTAAAATCTTGATTGTAGCCTGATTAAGCCATTTCTTTACCACTTTTGACGTGTGTTTGGGGTCATTGTCCTGTTGGAAGACCCAACTTTAACCAAGACCCAACCTCCGGGCTGATGATTTTAGGTTGTCCTGAAGAATTTGAAGGTAATCCTCCTTTTTCATTGTCCAATTTACTCTCTGTAAAGCACCACCTCCATTGGCAACAAAACAGGCCCAGCGCATAATACTACCACCACCATGCTTGACGGTAGGGTGGTGTTCCTGGGATTAAAGGCCTCACCTTTTCTCCTCCAAACCTATTGCTGGGTAGTGTGGGCAAACAGCTCAGTTTTTGTTTCCGATTTTGAGTCCCGATCCGATTAAAGAACTGAAAATGTTTTATAGCGAGTCACTAAGTCAACAAAACAACACCTTTTAATAAAGCTTATCTTATTAAATGTGTAATTTGGTAGTATTGTTGTAAATTGGATGATGTATTGCATTACTGGTATTGAATGCTACATACATTGTTTTTAAACAAAGTGGCTAGTGCACATTAACTGAACAATATAAACATATAAACAATGGGACACGGCTGTGCTGAATAACCAAATGTAGATCGGTTAAAAAAGGCAAACATCGCCCCCCCATCCGATCCCATGATCAGGATTGCGACATATCTGCACTTCATTCCACATAGTGAGGCTCTGTATAATAGCAGGCTACGCTACACATTTGAAAAGACAGTCTAGAGCTCTGCCAACTACAAGGGATTTTATCAAGGTGCATGTTACTTAAATTATTGCCTTTACAGTTATTAAAGGTTTTATTACAGCAAGAGTTTGGCCCTTGAACCTATTATTATTACTGTTTCCATTATTCCATATTAAAAACAATTCCAAACAAATAAGTTGATAGTGGCCTTTTTGCATAGAAAACTGTGGTAATAGCATAATCTTTGCTCATGTTAGCATACCCCTGAACAAAAGTGGTTTGAGGACAACAACAGGGTATACTGTAAAGCAGTGGTACCCAACCTTTTTGTATCCGCGGACCGGTCAACGCTGAATAATTTGTCCCCCCCCCCCCCCCCCCCCCCCTGGTTGGGGGGGGGGGACCTTTTTTTTTCTTTGTCATGAAAAAGGGACGTTTTTGTCATGAAAAAGGTAGGTTTCTGTGGTTGGTGCACTAATTGTAAGTGTATACTGTGTTTTTTATGTTGATTTAATTAAAAAAAAAAAAAAAAAAAAAAAAGTATTATAATATTTTCTTAATGAATAAAAAATTATTCTGCGGCCCGGTACCAGTACCGGTGGTTGGGGACCACTGCTGTAGAGGAGTGTTTCTTAACCATAGGGCCACAGCCCATTGTTGGGCCGCTTAAGTGGCCCCTGAAAGGAGAACATTATCACCCGACCTATGTAAGTGTCAATATATACCTTGATGTTGCAGAAAAAAGACCATATGTTTATTTAACTGATTTCCGAACTCTAAAAGGGTGAATTTGGCGAATTAAACGCCTTACAATTGATAGCCTGTCGGAGCGATGACCTTTCACCCGTGACGTCACAACATGAAGCTATCCGACATTTTCTCTATCTTATTACACGCACCAAGTCAAATCAGCTCTGTTATTTTCCGTTTTTTCAACTGTTTTCCCGTACCTTGGAGACATCATGCCTCGTCGGTGTGTTGTCGGAGGGTGTAACAACACGAACAGAGACTGATTCAAGTTGCACCAGTGGCCAAAAGATGCAAAAGTCCCTCGTTTGTTCCGCACACTTTACAGACGACAGCTATGCTACGACAGAGATGGCAAGAATGTGCGGATATCCTGCGACACATTTAAAGCAGATGCATTTCCAACAATAAAGTCAAAGAAATCTGCAATATTGGAAAATAGACCACTGAACCACTGACCACTCACTAAGGTGAGTTTTGTTGATGTTATTGACTTATGTGGAGTGTGCTAATCAGACATATTTGGTCACGGCATGACTGCAAGCTAATTGATGCTAACGTGCTATTTAGGATAGCTGTATGTACATATTGCATCATTATGCCTCATTTGTAGCTATATTTGCATCCTGTCTTTCCCTCCACCCACATTTAATGCCAAACAAACACATACCAATCGTTGGTTAGAAGGCGATCGCCAAATTCATCCTCGTTTCCTCCCTTGCCGCTGTCTATCGTGATATGGCTCAATAGCTTTAGTTTCTTCTTCAATTGTGTTTTCGCTACCTGCCTCCACACTCCAACCATCCGTTTCAATACATGCATGATCTGTTGAATCGCTTACGCCGCTGAAATCCGAGTCTGAATCCGAGCTAATATCACTATACTTTTCTGTGCTATCCACCATGTTTGTTTCTGTTTGGTCACGCTGTGACGTCACAGGATAATGGTTGGGTGGATATTACGATGGTTGAAATCAGGCACTTTGAAGCCGTTTTTCGGGATATTGCGTGATGGGTAAAATTCTGAGAAAAACTTCAAAAAATAAAATAAGCCACTGGAACTGATTTTTATTGGTTTTAACCCTTCAGAAATTGTGATAATGTTCCCCTTTAAGTTTCTCAGCTGTCGTCCGTATGGGCCGCAGCGGTACTCGGATGTAATATACTTTTCCACCACTTGTTGCAGTAAAAATTAAACAAATGAAAAAAGTCTGGAGCCAAAGTCATAGAGAAGTTTCTTAAGTGCAGAGATTATGACAGTTTTTGAAACATACATGTTATTATTATTTAATTAGTTTGAAGGCATTTATTTTAGCACTGCATAATCATATGTACATTTTTTTCATCACTTTTTATGAGTTTTAAATTTTTTTTTTTTATATCAGCCTGACCTAAGCATTGGTGATAATGTTTGTGATTAATACATGGTTTCATATCATTTTCGTCACGTGTGGCGCGAGGTCGGGTCAGGGTTTGTTCTCCCGGAATGCAGAATGGACCGCTCCGGACGACAGCGTAAGGTAGGAGGTGATTTATTAATCATATATAATACTAGTACCAATGCCACAGAAATCTACAAAAGAAAAACGTGCCGATCGCACGGGAAGCTGCAGTGACAACTTAGCACAGGAATCAAGAACAGGAATATCGGAACGTAACAGTTGCGTATAGCAAACAATGAAGCCACCCCAGCTGTGGTGAGCAACATGAATAAAAAGCTCTCTGATTAGTGCTCAACAACAGGTGAATGTGCAGAGCACTAATCAGAGGCAGGTGAAACCAATTAACACCCATGGCAACCAAAACAAACACTCAAAGTGCACAAAACAGGAACTAAGGGAGTCCAAAACTAACCGAACATAACTAAACAAAACATGATCTGGACCACAAATCATGTTTTATGTTTTATCCTGTAGAACTGTACTGTAAGTAGACTAGATATAATTATTGAATACAATTCAAATAAGAGTATGATTACTAGTACCAATGCCACAGAAATCTACAAAAGAAAAACGTGCCGATCGCACGGGAAGCTGCAGCGACAACTTAGCACAGGAATCAAGAACAGGAATATCGGAACGTAACAGTTGCGTATAGCAAACAATGAAGCCACCCCAGCTGTGGTGAGCAACATGAATAAAAAGCTCTCTGATTAGTGCTAAACAACAGGTGAATGTGCAGAGCACTAATCAGAGGCAGGTGAAACCAATTAACACCCATGGCAACCAAAACAAACACTCAAAGTGCACAAAACAGGAACTATGGGAGTCCAAAACTAACCGAACATAACTAAACAAAACATGATCTGGACCACAAATCATGTTTTATGTTTTATCCTGTAGAACTGTACTGTAAGTAGACTAGATATAATTATTGAATACAATTCAAATAAGAGTATGATTACTAGTTCAGTATTAATATTTGAGTCCCTTTGTAATGGAAAAGTTGGGCCCCTTCCTGTACAGTCAATAATGTATAGTTGTATTTGTTTTTTTTCTAACAAAAATGAAAAACAACAACTCAAACATTTTGGACATACATAAACATTGACATCCATCCATCCATCCATCCCTTTTCTACCGCTTATTCCCTTCCGGGTCGCAGGGGGCGCTGGTGCATATTCCAGCTACAATCGGGCGGAAGGCGGTGTACACCCTCGACAAGTTGCAAACCTCATCGCAGACATAAACATTGCCAATATAGCTATTTGGGAAAGTAGGTAGGAATAATTGCAACACACACATCCACATCCACACACATAAACAGCGTCAGTATCAAGTTGTGCACATCCTCATTAACTCGAGGAGTGTGATAAAACACAGTTCTCTCTCATCCCAGCCAAGAGTCCATAAAGAGAAGATAGTATTTCAAGCTGCTGAATCTCTAATTATAGCTTTATTTGAAGAAAACAAGGGAGCACTTAATAAGCAAATGAGAGTGATAATAACTTGCAATATGGATTGGACCTAACAGAGTAGATTATAGGGCCAAACCCCCTGCTGGGAGCCTGAGACAGAAGAAGACAGACTCGTAAATAATGTGACAGAACGAGTAAATTATGGCGCTAAATACTCAAAGCAGTAATTATGTCTTGTCTTTGAATAGACAGAGATGAGTGGGTTTGTGGATCATACAATAAAAAAAAAAGGCAAGTTAACAGCCTTGCTTCTTCTCTTTCATTTGTGCACACGACATCAAGTGTGTGTGTGTGTGTGCGTGTATGTGCGTGTGTGTGCTCCTGCTTGTGTCCATCTCCACTGTGCTTGACTTCACTAAACTTTTAAAGAGGCACTCCAATCAGTACCTCCAGTGTTTCATTTCAACTAACGAGTTCTCCTGTGAAGTTCCAGTTTTAATGCAAATATAGATGAGATCACTTCCTCGGAAGCTGCAAGGAGGCTCTTAAGGAGACTCTGAAGAGAAATTGCATTGTGGGAAATGTAGGCTGCAGTATTATCATGCGAGATGAAAAGCTTGGCTTTTTCTCAAACCTTGAACTGTCTGTTGTACTTTCATCCGATATACATTCCGGCCCACAAGTATTTGCACTCTGGCAGTTTCTATGATCTTGTCTTCATATATTGTTATTTGATATAGTAGTTTCTTCTACTTTTTTCCTGCTGGCTCCGCTGTGAACGGGACTCTCGCTGCTGTGTTGGATCCGCTTTGGACTGGACTCTCGCGGCTGTGTTGGATCCACTATGGATTGAACTTTCACAGTATCATGTTAGACCCGCTCGACATCCATTGCTTTCATCCTCTCCAAGGTTCTCATAGTCATCATTGTCACCGACGTCCCACTGGGTGTGAGTTTTCCTTGCCCTTATGTGGGCCTACCGAGGATGTCGTAGTGGTTTGTGTTGTGGTTTGTGCAGCCCTTTGAGACACTAGTGATTTAGGGCTATATAAGTAAACATTGATTGATTGATTGATTGTTTGTTGTAAGTGTCGGGTTTAGTTCAATATAGTATTAAATATAGATGAGCCATCTTTCTTCTTCTTTTTTTAATTTTTTAATTTTTTTTTTACACCAAATTCCCACATCGGATTACAAACGTGCCAACTATTTACAATTCAATTAAAAAACAACAACAAAGATGTTTATATTTTGGAAAGTCAAAAACATATGTGGCAAAAAACCTCCAGTAGTACAGGCAGTAGGGTGGGGCTGGATCATTGTTTTGTATTCAATCAATCAATCAATGTTTACTTATATAGCCCTAAATCACTAGTGTCTCAAAGGGCTGCACAAACCACAACACAAACCACTACGACATCCTCGGTAGGCCCACATAAGGGCAAGGAAAACTCACACCCAGTGGGACGTCGGTGACAATGATGACTATGAGAACCTTCGAGAGGACGAAAGCAATGGATGTCGAGCGGGTCTAACATGATACTGTGAAAGTTCAATCCATAGTGGATCCAACACAGCCGTGATAGTCCAGTCCAAAGCGGATCCAACACAGCAGCGAGAGTCCCATCCACAGCGGAGCCAGCAGGAAACCATCCCAAGCGGAGGCGGATTAGCAGCGCAGGGATGTCCCAAGCCGATACACAGGCAAGCGGTCCATCCTGGGTCCCGACTCTGAAAGAGCGATCCATCCTGGGTCCCGACTCTGGACAGCCAGTACATCATCCATGGCCACCGGATCGGACCGGATCCCCCTCCACAAGGGAGAGTGGGCCATAAGAGAAAAAGAAAACAAACGGCAGATCAACTGGTCTAAAAAGGGAGTCTATTTAAAGGCTAGAGTATACAAATGAGTTTTAAGGTGAGACTTAAATGCTTCTACTGAGGTGGCATCTCAAACTGTTACCGGGAGGGCATTCCAGAGTACTGGAGCCCGAAATGAAAACTCTCTATAGCCCGCAGACTTTTTTTGGGGCTTTGTACTGTGCTTCAACGTGCTGCATAGCATTCCCAATGCTTCTTATGCCTGTAGCTGTTTACGCACTTCCTTGCTGCACTCTTTCAACCCCAACAAAGTTTTTTTTATGTTCCTGTACTTCACCTGCTGCCCCTGCATTCTGGGGTCCAGATCAATACAGACCCTAACAGCCACTGTGCGCCACTCAATGCCCAACCAGTCTTAAAGTAACTCCTCTTCTACTGAACCACTGCACACAAAAAACTGTTACCTGACAAACACACACTGTTGTCAAACCCCATATGTTGGATTAACTTGAAATTTCTCACACAGCTCAGTGTCCTCTCTGGCAGGCTGTTCCACAGGTGGATGCTATACTGGCTAAATGCTGCCCCACCGTGAGTCTTTGTTCTGGTATTTGGTAAAGCTCAAAGGCCAGTGCCGGAGGACCTCAGTATTTGCCAGTGTTGATGCGATAAAAGCAGGTCGGATAGATAAGAAGCCCATCCATCCATCCATCATCTTCCGTTTATCCGAGGTCGGGTCGCGGGGGCAGCAGCCTAAGCAGGGAAGCCCAGACTTCCCTCTCCCCAGCCACTTCGTCCAGCTCTTCCCGGGGGATCCCGAGGCGTTCCCAGGCCAGCCGGGAGACATAGTCTTCCCAACGTGTCCTGGGTCTTCCCCGTGGCCTCCTACCAGCTGGACGTGCCCTAAACACCTCCCTAGGGAGGCGTTCGGGTGGCATCCTGACCAGATGCCCGAGCCACCTCATCTGGCTCCTCTCTAAGTGGAGGAGCAGTGGCTTTACTTTGAGTTCCTCCCGGATGGCAGAGCTTCTCACCCTATCTCTAAGGGAGAGCCCCGCCACCCGGCGGAGGAAACTCATCTTGGCCGCCTGTACCCGTGATCTTATCCTGTCGGTCATGACCCAAAGCTCATGACCATAGGTGAGGATGGGAACGTAGATCGACCGGTAAATTGAGAGCTTTGCCTTCCGGCTCAGCTCCTTCTTCCCCACAACGGATCGATACAACGTCCGCATTACTGAAGACGCCTGTCTATCTCACGATCCACTCTTCCCCCACTCGTGAACAACAGATAAGACGATAAGAAGCAAGGCCATTAAGACATTTAAAAACTATTAGAAAGAAAAAAAAAATTGAACCTGAAGCGGACGGGGAGCCAATGCAATGATTTTAAAACTGGTCCTCGTCAGCACGCTTAGAGTTGAGTTTTGTGATAATTGTAGACTTCTAAAATTATTTTTGGGAAGGACAGTGAGCAGGGCATTACGACAGGAAATAAAAGCATGCATTACTACCTCCAGGTTGGCCTGAGAGAGAAACGGGTGGACTCTGGCTTTGTTCTTGAGATGATAAACATGTATTTTTGTATAATATTTTTTAATAAGTACGATAAAAGTCAGTTCGGAGTCAAAAATCACGCCCGATTTTTTATAGACTGTGTTGGTTTAAAATTTTATAGACTTGGTAAAAGTTTCTTCAGAATCTATAATTAAAACGTCAGTTTTCTTCTGGTTGAGCTGTAGGAAATTCACTGCCATCCATGACTTGATGACTACTATGCAGTTAATAAGGTTATCTATTGGTCCTGTGTCATCAGGAGACACGGCACTGTACAACTGTGTGCAATCAGCGTAACTGCGGAAACTTATGCCGTGTCTCCTAATGACGTCTCCAAGAGGCATCATATAAAGATTAAAAGAATGTGACCTAAAACTGAGCATTCTATCATGGGTTCCTGAGGAACATGCACCCATGCTTACATAAAGACATCTGTCTGTGAGATAAAAGCGAAACCAGGTAAAAAGAGTACCAGTGTGACCCACCAGGTGTCGAAGTCTCTTTAAAAAAAATGTGAAGGTCTACTGTGTCAAAATCCGCGCTTAGATCCAGTAGAACCAAAACAGTTAGTTTTTTTTATTTTCTGAATTCCACCTGTTGTCATTTAAAATCTTTAAAAGTGCATCTGTGGTTCATCCTGAAAATAGACTGATGTATTTTCTAAAATGTTATTTGAAAAGTCATTGACTTGGTTAAAAATGCTACTTAAGAATTTTAAGTTGGACACAGGTCGAAAATTATCAAATATGTTTGGGTCCAAACTGCTTTTCTTCAGAAGGGGCCGCACCAACGCCGATTTAAAAGGCGGCAGGGAAGACCCCTGTCTGAAGAGAGCAGTTCATAACAGTTAAAAGCTGTTCCATGAATAATCCATAAAATGATTTAAAAATTGATGTAGGAATTGGATCTAAAAGGCAGGTTGTTGGGTTTACTTGGAAGAAAACTCTACCAAGTGTCCTTGCATCAACCAGAGCAAAACTCTCCAGTGTTTCGTCAGGCAAGGCCAACAGATCAGCTGTGTCAGCAGATAAAACTTGTTGTGTTGGAGACCAGATCTAATGTCTTTTATCTTGGTTTTGATGTGGTCCACAAAGTCCACGCAAAGGGCGTCTGAGGTTGTATTAAAAGCTTTATTAACATTTTTACTTGTTAAATTAGAAAAAGTAGAGAAGAGGGACCAGGGGTTTCTTTTATGGTCTGTGATGAGTTGTGTGAGTAATGTTGAATTCTGGCCCTTTTTGACTGTGTTATTGTAGGTCTTGAGTTGTTGACGTACATCTGATAATGTATTGCTACTTTGGAATTCTTCCTCTCTGCACTTCTACAATTTCTATTCCAGTGACATAAATCCTTGTTTCTCCACACAAGTCTAGGTTTTGTTTTCATTGTTGTCATTAAAAGTGAAGGGACTGAATACAAAGTTCATTTTAGTTTACTACTAAAATTAGAAGGATGTCGCATGAAAAAATTTCAGTCGGAGCGCTTTGTAAAATCTCAATAAAATTCGCAGCCACTTCAATACGCGTTTCCTTACTGTTCTCACCAGGGTGCTTGCTGGTAAAGAATGATGATATCATTACAAGTGAGTGGGATGCGTTGACTTCTTTCCCCGTTAATAGGCTTTGTTTTCTGGCTGGGACTCGTGTGAGCGCATTGCTGTGTGGATAGCTTGGATGAAGTGTTGGGGGCTGTACAGTTTTTTTTGCGTTGGGTTGCTGGTGTGGACTCCGCAGAGTCAGGTTGGGACGGATGGGCGCTGGCTCTGTTTGGTAGAGGGCGGACTTCCATGGTGTCGTGATGGCCTGGTGTGGAGCGCCTGCGGGATCATGGGCTGTGAGGGGGCCTGCCTCCAGGTTGTAGTTCTTGGTTGCCTCCTGCATGGACTAGGAGGGCTTTGGACGGTGTTTCCGGGCCCTCTGGTCCTCCTACTTTAAGCACACAAACACATAGGACTTCGAAGGATTGTCCAGCGGTGAGGCATGGCGTGGGCATGAGGATGCCTCTGTGGGGCTCCAGTCCTCCTGACTTGTCCCCTGCTCATTCGTCCCTCAATTTGAACTGCATGTAAGACACTTAGAGTTTGGGGGCATCAGCATAGTAGGGACCCACCATAGCCTTAATTTCCCCCAAATTTAATCGCATTATTAGTCCCCATCCGCATACATATCTCCCCCATGCTACAGTACACACATCAATAGGGACTGGAGGTTGGCTGTAACGGCTGACCTCCTAATTTTAACTACACAGTAGAGACTCTGTGGGCCTTATACACTCCCACATCACGACTTGGGTGGAAAGCCTCCGCATTGCTCTCCTTGGTGGAGGTTGGGCTTGTGGGGACCCGGTTGCAGGTGGGGTGGGAGCAGTCTTCCCGTTCGGCTGCTGGGAGTCTCTGGGCCTATCGGGGCAAGGCGTCCCGTCATTTTGCCCGTGTGGGGTGTGGTCTCTCGCTGGCTTGGGGGCTAGCTGTCCCCTGCTTTACCTGTGTCCTCTGCTGGGACTTTCTATCTATGGCCTGCTGCTGGCCCTGCCGGGCGGCATGGCTTTCTATCACTGGCCAGCCTGGCTGCGTGGGGCCAGTGGTCCCTGCTTCCCTGGGCACCGCACCTGCTGTTTTGGGTTGGGCTCTCTGGGTGGCTAAGGCAGTACTTTGGTTCCTGCACACACTGGGCGACAAATATATTGTGCATACAAAATCACATACTTACTCACATACATACAGTTATTCATACATATATACACAAATACGTGTATTAATTCATTAATAGATACTTTCGCACACACATAGGTACTTACCTACCTATATAAGTACATACTCTCCCACATACATACACAAATACAGTACATACACACTCACGGTACATGGATCCACACGCAAATTCACAGTACAAACATATATATACACATACTGTATATATACAAGCACATATACATACATACACTCATGTATGTAATCACGTTTTATCAAACATATATTAACGTTATTCCCTAGGGGAAACTGGGTAAAACACAGCACACTGACAAAGCTTAACCTAATATTAATATAACAGTCTACAAGGTTAAGACAGTTTGCTTCTCTTTCTTCCCCTCCATGTATTTGTTTTCTTTTATAATTCAAGTTTTCATTAAATATATGTACTGTTGCATTTGACACAAATGTACTGTTGATAACAGATGTAATTATTGGTATTATACATTATCAATAGTGCTATTTCTTTTGGTATTTTTATTGCTGTATTTATAGTGCAATAATGTTGATTGTCAATTCTGTGTTATTAATGTTTATTTCATTACCTGCTTCTTTGTTATCACTTTTCATATTTGTACATATCATATTTGCTGATGTTGTTCTGTTTTTGTTGTTGTTAAAGTTGTTGTCTCTCTGTCTTATCCTCCTCTTGTCCCTGCAAACCCCCCCCCTGTTTTCCTTTTTTTCTCTTTCTATCCCCTCCTGCTCCAGTCCGGCTGTGCCAAACATTAATATAAATCCATGCAATAAAGTCAAATACAAATAAGGCAACAAGAGAAGTATCCCACACTTCATTTTTGTAAAGTAAATCTCGACATCAACTGATTTGCCTGAGAAGCTGGACAGGACCAAAGAAAAGAATGGTGATACTAAAACACACACAAGAGTGGTCAGACACAGCCAGACCAACAACAGATGACACACCAATGGACACCGCTTATGACCAAGTCCAGGGTGTGTCCCTTATTGTGAGTTGGCTGTGTGACGTGCTGCTTAAAATTAAAATAATTTATAATGTTTAAAAACTCTCCTGATAGTAAATCTAAAGAGTCACCCAACATAAAACTATAATCATCTGTTATTAAAATCATGTTATAAGAAGTATGTATGAATGATAAAAGTTTGGAAAATTCACTGATAAAACAGCTAGAATATTGGGGAGGTCTATAAAAAGTTACACACAGAATTGGAGAGCTGTTAAAAACAAAGGTGTGCTGCTCAAATGATGTGTAATTGGTGTTAAAAGACACTACATTTGAGGTCAGTGAGCTATTTAAAGTTGATGCAGTAACCCCTCCTTTTCTACCCCCTCTAGTAGAAAATTAAAAAAAATATTTGATAGGGAAGCCTTGGTGAGAATAACAGGTGTGTCAGTGCCAAGCCATGTGTCAGTTAAAAGAAAACATTCTAACTTATTGTCTAAAATCATATCATTCTTCAAAAAAGTTTTGTGTGAATGTTGTCTGACTATCTGGTTTGGCCCTGTGATGAGGTGGCCACTTGTCCAGGGTGTACCCTGCCTTCTACCCGATTGTAGCTGAGATAGGCTTCAGCGCCCCCCGCAACCCCAAAGGGAATAAGCGGTAGGAAAATGGATGGATGGATGGGTGAATGTTTAAAAGGGAGCGAATACTCAAGAGTGCTATGTTGATGGTGACAGGTGAAACGTGGATTGTTTGTGTTTGGGGGGATTTCTGAGGTTGCTAAACTGTGTATGTAGCAGGCTAGTGTGCTTTTGTGTTGTAACGATGACAACAAGTGTGAAGTGTTGTTGTGAATGTCAGGGCCAGGTCCAGTGACGGGTGAATGGTGGTCGGAGGTGGAACTGAATGTGTGGGATGTCGGACCTGGGGGATGTCAATCTGTGACGGACAGTTGAGCTGGTGCAGGTGTGGGGAGATTGGCGAATGCCACACTAAAAAATGTTGGGTTAAAAAATAATCCAATTTTAACCCAACTGCTGGTTGAGAAAACGACAAAATCCGTATTTGAGTTATTTCAACTCAACATTTTGGGGACATTTTTTTCAACCCAACTTTTGCTTTGAATTATTTAACCAAAATTAGAGTCATGATAACTTGATGTTGGGTTATTCTTCACCAAACTATTGGGTTGAATTATTTAACCCAAAATGTGAGTTTTGCTAACTCAATGTTGGGTGACTGTAAATAACGCTAATGAGATTAATACAAAATACAATTCCCTTCAAGAAAAAAGTAACTCTTTGCATAACAACCAAAAAAATGGTTCATCATTTTGAAAACCCAGAAATTTTGTCAAAATAATACCCTTGTAACCCAAAAAATGAATGATATTTTAAAAAATAATTCCAAAATTTAACCCAGCACTAGCAACTCATAAATTGGGTTATCAGAATAACCCAGAATTCTTTTCATGTGCAGGTTGGCAGACACCGTGCGGATTCCTACTCTATTCAAATGAAGCCCTTCTGACCCAAAGAGATGTTGTCTTGACAAAACACATCAAACATATTTAGATAAACACACATAAATAATTTGGTTTTATAAGAATTATTGATGATTACTAATTGATAACAATAATTGTGTTTTCCTTTACACTATGTGTAAAGGAAAATTACATCATTAATATCATGATTATATCATTATTAGTACATTTCATAAAGGGGGTTAAGTCTACACCCCTGTCTTTAGAAATTAGTCTCGTCCTTGTTTCTAACCTTAGTTGAGGGTCCTTGAATGCACCACAGTCAAGAGTAATGTGATGCAAAAGCTAAAGTGGTACATAACCTTTTTCTATGCTCCTACAGATAGATTTATCATATTTACTAATGTATCCGTACAAACAACTCTGTGACAAAATAGATTACCGTATTTTTCGGACTATAAGTCGCAGTTTTTTTCATAGTTTGGCCGGGGGTGCGACATATACTCCAGAGCGACTTATGTGTGAAACTATTAACACATTACCGTAAAATATGAAATAATATTATTTATCTCATTCGCGGAAGAGATGAAGAAAAACTCAGCAATCGTCACATACACGTCAACCAATAAGAATTCGGCAGGGGAGGGATTGATTGAAACTTTTATTAGTAGATTGCACGGTTCAGTGGGTAGAGCGGCTGGCCAGAAACCTGAGGGTTGCAGGTTGGCTTCCCACCAATTGACATCCCCAAAAAACAAATCACTGCCGTTATGTCCTTGGGCAGGACTCTTCACCCTTTGCCCCCTGTGCCGCTCACACTGGTGAATGAATGATAGGTGGTGGTCGGAGGGGCCGTAGGCTCAAACTGCCAGCCACGCTTCCGTCAGTCTACCCCAGGGCAGCTGTGGCTACTGATGTAGCTTACCACCACCAGGTGTGAATGAATGATGAGTCCCATTTCTCTTTGAGTGTTTAGAAAAGCGCATATAAATCTAAGTTATTTTATTTATTTATTTATTTATTCTTGGTGTTGGATTTTATCAAATAAATTTCCCCCAAAAATGCGACTTACACTCCAGTGCGACGTATATATGTTTTTTTCCTTCTTTATTATGCATTTTCGGCCGGTGCGACTTATAGTCCGAAAAATACGGTAATGAAATGATCTGCACCAACTTACAACCATTTCCAAGTTAAGTTTATTGACTCAGTTTGCAACAATTTATAAAAAGGCAGTGTTTTGATTAGTTTGAAGATGAACAATGCTTCCCCCTGGCTAAAAGCTTGTGAATTGTTCAAGCACGAATAAAGACGCTGTACTGAAAGTCCCTGTATCTCATCCCCCTACTGACTGGGGAAACTTAAAACATTCTAACAATACACCAGAATATAATCCTATTAACATAAATATAATTTAATTACAGTATACATTTTAACCCCTTCAGCCCTTTCATAGGTTGGGTCATGTTACTAAGAAGTCTACATTATGACGTTTTAACCCCAATCTAACACACTTGATCTTTTCCATGACCCTTTTCTTATTCTACGCCAGCTTTTTCTTCGTTCCTACTTTGTTCCCAAATCTCTTAAGAATGATCCCAAGGACAGGATATGAAATTGAGTTGTAAAAAAAAAAAATGAGATAAGTATTCACAGAGGATTTTGCCATTGAAGGTTGATTTCATATTGGGACTGTCTGTCTGTTTGCATGGTAAATATATGAGCAGTGTAGCATCCTGTCTTCTATTGCTGCCATTCACTTGCTTGTACGTATGACACACAATCTCTCTTTCTATACATTGGTTATATTTGACATATGCTTAACAGGGGACAAGAGGATTGCTCACAGTGTGCATATGTATGTGTGTGTGTGTGTGTCTATGTGTGTGTTTGTCTCCCTGGGCAACAGCCGTCTGTGCTCCTGAACCAATCCAATGAAGTTGTCTGGCTATGTGGGAATGACAGCTTCATTATCTTGTATAAAAGTGGGACAAATGGAGGCTTGTCTATGTGGATCACGCCAAGTGTAAGCATGGAGAGATAAAAAAACAACAACATTAACACACATATACAAAGCCTGGCTGCCATCTCTGGACCTGTTTTGGGGTTAGCGGACGTTTAAAATGTTTACAATTTGGAAAACGACCAATATTTGGGGAGAAATTATGCCTCTGATAGAGATGCGCGGTTGAACCTTTCGGAAATATTTGATATACATAGTTCAGGGATCGGTAAGCTTTACCATTCAAAGAGCCATTTTGGACCCGTGTCACAAAGCGAAGAAGACAACAGGAGACGCAAACATTCTCACGAATGTCTGCCGGCAGTCACACAGTTAATAAGTATTAGGGCGTGCTGTGAAGCCCTTGCCTTTGACGCCTTCTACAACATGTACAATCTACTTGCCAGTCCAGCAACATGTTGCGTGTGACTTCGCACACGACTGCAAGGCATACTGGGTGATACAGAGTACACTAATGGTTGTGATATAAACAATTTTAACATTCTTACCAATGTGCGCCACGCTGTGAAGCCACACCAAACAAGAATGACAAACACATTTCGGGAGAACATCCTCACAGTAACACAACAAATACCCAGAATCCTTTGCATCCATGACTTTTCCTGACTATATTGTACACCCCGCTAGCACTAAACCCCGCCAAACCCCCCCAGCCCCCGCCCACCTTACCGACGCACGGGTGGGAGGGGGCTGGGGGTGCGGGGGTGAAAAATATATTCAGTTAGTGTCATGGATGCAAAGGATTATGGGTATTTGTTGGGTTGTGTTTATGTTGTGTTACTGTGAGGATGTTCTCCCGAAATGTGTTTGTCGTTCTTAAATGGTGTGGCTTCACAGCGTGGCGCATATTAGTAAGAGTGTTAAAACTGTTTATATCACACCCATCAGTGTACTCTGTATCACCCAGTATGCCTTTTAATCTTGTACGTGTGTTTGCGGAAGCTGCATACAACATGTTGCTAGATTGGCAAACGGTTCGTACTTGTTGTCGAAAGCGTCAAAGGCAATGGCTTCACAGCACGCCCTTATTCTCGTTATCTGGATGAGCACCAGCGGATATTCGCGAGAACGTTAGAGGCTCCCATTGTCTTCTTTAGTCTGAAAACAGGTTAAAATAGCTCTTTGAGTGGTAAAGGTGGCCGACCTCTGATATATAACAACGGGCGGGTGGTTGCGGTTCTGATAAAATGTTGGTGGGGGATGCGGTCGCGGATGATATAATTGCCTATCCGCGAATCACTAGCCTCTGAACTTTAAACCGTCATCATCATGTGTGATGAGTGAGTAGATATAGGAGTAACCGTTACGTCTTCGGGGGCGCATAGCTGCGCTGGTAGCGTTCCTTCCAAGGCAAAAAACCAACCAGGAGTAGCGTGCAGGTAAGATTAAGGTTTTAAATAAATTAACGTCGGACAAAAATACAAAACTGAGGACGCAAGCAAGCGTGGAGCTAAAAATAACCAAAATGTCACCAATGGTGAAAAACGAGAAATGCTAGTGTGTACAAACTTCACTCGAGCAAGGAGAAAAAACATCCATCCACCCATTTTCTACCGCTTGTCCCTTTTGGGGTCGCGGAGGGTCGCCTGAGCCTATCTCAGCTGCATTCGGGCGGAAGGCAGGGTACACCCTGGACAAGTTGCAGGGCCAACACAGATGGACAGACCATATTTACACTCACATTCACACACTAGGGCCAATATAGTGTTGCCAATCAACCTATCCCCAGGTGCATGTCTTTGGAGATGGGAGGAAGCCGGAGTACCCGGGGAGAACATGCTAACTCCACCCAAGACTGCTCAGGAACTTCATATTGTGAGGCAGATGCGCTAACGGCCACCATGCTGCCGGAGAAAAAACAGGAGACCTTGAATGTTGCCTATAGCAAACATTGACCCAGCAACTACTGCTGGGTGACAGGAAACTATAAAAGGGAAGTGATAGACCAAAACACCTGGTGGGAACCCTAATTGCAAAACCAAGACAGGTGAGGAGAATCAGTGCTCATGGAAACCAAACAGAAAACAGAGAAAGAGAGTGCACCCAGGAAACAGGCTAAAACAGAAAAACTACCAAACATAAATCATGTCATGACCCGTGTAACGGATCATGACAATAACTTGACTATTGTTTTACTTTTTCTTTTGGGATTTTTGTGTGACCACCACAGAACGGTAGCAAGTGATTTTTTTTTTTTTTACTGAAATCAATTTTTTTATGTACACTTTTTAAAGTTCGTACACAGGCTTTTTATGTCAATATTGTTAACTACATGGTCCTTTTTATATTCCGTACCTTCTCGTCTGCAAATGTGTGCTGGTGTGACAATATAGTTACTTCTATCCTTGAAATTAAAGGGGCCCTATTATGCTAAACCAACTTTTCTAACCTACTGGTACTTGCTTTTATGTTGTTGGGTCCTGCATAAGTCCTGAAAATTTGAAATCAAACTGTGGAAGCATTGGAGAATCTACAAAATTGCCTTCCTCCTTCTTTTCTGCAGTCCCTCTACAGCAGGGGCCCCCAACTATGGCCTGCGGGCCAGACACGGCCCACCTGCATCCAAAATTCAGCCCGCGGGAAGTCCCAAGTTAAAAAAAAAACAAAACAAAAAAAAAAAATATATATATATATATATATATATATATATATATATATATATATATATATATATATGTCTTGATTGGATTATCCAGAGAATAGTGCTCGATACCGTGGTAGAGCGCAATATGTAGGTGTGGGAAAAATCACAAGACTACTTCATCTCTACAGAACTGTTTCATGAGGGGTTCCCTCAATCATCAGGTGATTTTTCCCACACCTACATATATATATATATATATATATTTTTTTTTGTTGTTGTTGTAATTATTATCTTTTAAAATATGTCCTTTCTAATTCATTTTCTACCGCTTGTTACTCTCGGTATCTCCTACCTGCTCAGGCAAATCATATTGTCTAAAAATGCATTTTCCCATCAATAACATGCCTTCGGGCTGCCGCGCGGCAAGTGCATGCTCTTTCAGTCAGTTAGTGCGCGAGGACTATGTATATAACATATATATATACACATATACATACAAATATATATTATATGTATATAAACATATGTATCCATCCATCCATCCATTTTCTTCCACTTATTCCCTTTCGGGGTCGTGGGGGGCGCTGGCGCCTATCTCAGCTACAATCGGGCGGAAGGCAGGGTACACCCTGGACAAGTCGCCACCTCATCACAGGGCCAACACAGATAGACAGACAACATTCACACTCACATTCACACACTAGGGCCAATTTAGTGTTGCCAATCAACCTATCCCCAGGTGCATGTCTTTGGAAGTGGGAGGAAGCCGGAGTACCCGGAGGGAACCCACGCATTCACGGGGAGAACATGCAAACTCCACACAGAAAGATCCCGAGCCTGGATTTGAACCCAGGACTGCAGGAACTTCGTTTTGTGAGGCAGACGCACTAACCCCTCTGCCACCGTGAAGCCCACATATGTATTATGTATATATATATATATATATATATATATATATATATATATATATATATATATACACACACACACGTATATATATACACACACACACGTATATATATATATATATATATATATATATATATATATATATATATATATATATATATATATATATGCATACACAGCCCGCCCCCCGGCCAAATTGTTTCAACCCAACGCGGCCCCCGAGTCAAAACATTTGGGGACCCCTGGTGTATAGTCTACAGTCCGTTTAGAATTTGTTCGTACTGTGACTTTTTTCTGACCTGTAACGTCTGACGATATCTCTGTATACAATAAAGGCTTACCGAATGGGTCTTTGTGAGAATCCTACATTTTATTTATCATTCAAGCATATTGCTATTTTTATCTTTGGTATGAACATTTTTATGTAACATAAGTAATTATTTTTTTTTTATGTTCTTTGTTGTTGCTATTTTTGTATTATGACATTTTATTATCTGATCATGTTGTTCTGCATTTTAATCTTTTGATTTGTGATTGTGTGATGTTTTTTGCCTGGACCCCAGGAAGAATAGTCTCCACTGCTGTGTAGACTAATGGGGATCCTTAATAAACCAAACCAAACCAAGCATTTGTAGTTTAAACAAAGTACAACCAAGGTACAGCACGAAGACTGAAAATGATCTGTTGTTGGTTGTTTTAACCAGAACAAATCAAAACACAAACTTTCCGCCTCATCTGAAGTAAAAAGTGTTTTACTCTTAACTTTTATGCGTTGTGCCATTACGCCTTCAACTCGGAAGAAGTCGCTTCGTGGGTGTGCTGAGAAGAGTCCTGCTTTCCGCAAACTTTCACAAAAAGATGGATTGTACAACAAAATACTTTTAATGGTGGGCTCTGCGACCACTATTTAGGGCAAGGAAGGAGACAAATGAAACTGTAAGTAATTAGAGTAGGTTAGAAATGTGTGAATAATACTTTTGTATGTTTAACCCGAGTTGTTGTGTAACTAACTTCGCTTTCTAATTTAAGACAATGACATCATAGTCCTGTGGCAAAACAAATAATAATGTTCCTAAAAACAACTTTTAATTGGATACATATGGTATACCAGTCTTAGTACAGTACCGGTATTAGTATATCATATTCGGTACTGTACCGCCTCTAAAATGTACCGGTCACCGAACAGTACAGGAACAGTAAAATGTTACTTAAAACCCTTTATGATGGTAAAAGTTAAACTCTGGAACAGATCATTTCTCTTTGCATTATTTCCTGAGGGAAAAGGTCAGAATCATGGATTGTGTTCTAACATTGGAGCCTCCACTGTACCACTATTTCCCAATTCTCCATCTCTGGGACTAGTACACTAAGTGATGACAGTGTCGGAATGTTGATCATAGGGAGATGCCGTGTTGTTCTGAAATGAGATGCGAGTGTGTTTGTGTGTAAGTGTGTGTTTGTGTGTGTGTGTGTACGTGTACGGACAATGGGGGATACACTGGCATATGTCAAACAGTTGAAGCTTCACATGGCGGGGCTGACAACTCTCTTAGTAACTGTGCGCCATAGGGGGCGAGACAGGTGAGTGTGTGTGTGTGTGTGTGTGTGTGTGTGTGTGTGTGTGTGTGTGTGTGTGTGTGTGTGTGTGTGTGTGCGTGTGAGAGAGAGAAAGAAGGGGAGGGGAACCAGACATGACCTAACCCCCTCTATCCCTTCCCATCTGCATCCTGACATCTGACAGGGGCATTACAGGAGGCCAACCCACTATATTTTTTTATTTATATATATATTTATATATATAAGTGTGTGTGTGTGTGTATGTCACATCAAATCTAGTGGAAAGGTAATAGCATGTAAATGACCTCACATATGTCATCCATAAAAAGAAGGCCGTAGACACACACACCCACACACACACCTTCTCTTTCTATCCATAACCCACTTGACACCCTCAGGGTTGGGGGGGGTCTCGGCCCCTGTCTGATATCTTGGGTCAGTTTCACACAGTCCTGACAGGGTCACCCACCTCTCCTCTCATTATTAACCTGCGGTTAAAACACCACACGGCCTAACACTGAAGGACCGTTTTGATACGTGAGTGATGGAAAGAGGGAGATGGAGAGAGAGTGAGAGAGAAAGAGAGAGCAGGGAATCGTGGCTAGAAGATTGAGACATATGGAGAAAATGTGTATGGAGATATAGATAGATATGTTGTGTGTGTGTGTGTGCGTACGTGCCCTGGGGGCTTTACCTATCACATTAGCAATATGACAGAATGCCCAGCCTCCCCTCTCATTTCCTGTCAATCAAGCACAGCACGTCACAGGCACCCCAACAATAGCTCACGTTAAAAGGGGAAAACCATCCAATTACAGTCTTAACAGGCTGCTCATGTGCTTTGGGACACTTTTCACGTATACATCTGTGGACATTTAGCTCTGGTTAAAAAACGCTCATTGCTCCCCATTTGCAGTCTTTGGCTCGCAGCTATTTTCAACACTATATATTGTACAGACAATTTATACTTCCATTTGGAGAGGATGTTATGCAAAAGGGCCTCAAGGGAAGGGAAAGAATGGTCACGAAAATAGAGGATGCTTACTTGGCCTTTTGTACAAGGGAATAATGGTGCGTAGAATGAAAACACCAATACAATATGAATAATGTGTATCCCTGGACTCACATTTTGTGTGGTCAGTTTTGATTGACACTATCTGAAAGTATTAATTTAACACAGGGGTCGACAACCCAAAATGTTGGAAGAGCCATATTGGACCAAAAATACATAAAACTAATCCGTCTGGAGCCGCAAACAATGTAAAGACTTATATATGTCAGAGCACGGGTTCGAACCCGCCTTTCATCGGCAGCTTGTTCTGCCAGGACAGCTGTTGGCAGCACGCCAGGACACGCCCCTGCTTGCGCTGGACACTTCACACCCACGCAACGGCTAAGCTTCAGGTAATCGGCAATCAACGCACCTTTTGTTATCAAGACAAGCAGCATAAAGACCAGCGAACCCAAGGAGCTGACGCCGGAACGTAGCCTAACTCTTTGCAAAAAGCATCCCGTCTCTGGCTTCCCCTCCAGCGTACTTGCTATCTCCTTGTCTTTCTAGTTTCCTGTGTCTCATGTCCTTTGTGTCCTTCCTGTTTCCCCGTGTTCGGGTTGTGTACCACTGTCCCATGGGAGGGAGGGTTGGAGGCTGCTTATGAGCGGAAGCGAGCCGAGTACTCTGATCTGGCAGCAGAGTGCAGGGAGGCTGGCTAGAAAGCCATCATCTGCCCTGTGGAAGTGGGGTGTAGGGGCTTCGTTGGTTCCTCAACTGCCCGCCTTCTCCGAGACATTGGATGCACAGGAGCGGGGCATCGGAAAGCCATGAAAGAGCTGGCGGAGGAGGCGGACAAAGGCAGCTTCTGGCTGTGGCTAAGGAGGAACAATAAGAGTTGGGGTGCAAACACCTAGGGCTTCAGCAGGGGGTGGCAGAGAGACATCCCTGCCATCGCTCCGCCACCATGAGACTTTCTGGGGTTAAAGGAGCGAAACGTTAATGAATGGTGGTCCCCAGCTGATGACCCATTTATGCCCACAGAGGTGTTCAGTGGGGTGTCACAGCACACCTGTCAAAGGCACTGGAGGAAGTGCGTCAGGCAGCAATGCCCAGCAGGAATTCCATCACCTGTATCTTCATATTTCAGACCATTTTTTTTCCATTTTCTTACATTTTTGAAAAAGCTCCATGAAGCCACCAGGGCGCCGCTCGAGAGCTGCATGTGGCTCTAAAGCCATGGGTTACTAACCCCCGATTTAACAGATTTCAAATTGTGGGTGCCCTTTTGTTAAACTGTACTGAATCGTACATTCTATGTATTTATACATACATGTACAGTATTCATGGTATGATGCAACCCAACACCATTTTGTGAAATGCATTTCTCTCTGACCGTGTCAATCCAAACTTTTTTTCTGATACAGGCCCTGTTTTGGACAGTGCAGGTGTACATAATACTTTACAGTGGCGCATATGTTCACGTGTACCACCCTCAACTTCCCCACAAGGATCATTCCATCAAGCTCCCTCCACCAGCAGCTGTCTCTGCTAATTTACATACGCACCCCTCCCACTAATGGAATTAGCCACAAGTTTCCTGAGGTGAGGCACAAAATACACATTAACAACACAGGCCTACAACATGAGTGCAAGTGGGTATGTATACAAGACATTTTGGTATACAAAGCACATCTGACAATTAAAGAGCAGCAACAAGAAGGATGACGAATAATGCTAAAAAGTAGAAGAATTGGCGTAGCCACAAGTATGCTACTGTACATAAAGCATGGCCGGCTCTACGCAGGGGCAAGAGGGGGCAGAGCCCCCTTAAATATCAATCAATCAATCAATGTTTACTTATACAGCCCTAAATCACTGGTGTCTCAAAGGGCTGCACAAACCACCACGACATCCTCGGTAGGCCCACATAAGGGCAAGGAAAACTCACACCCAGTGGGACATCGGTGACAATAATGACCCAGTGGGACGTCGGTGACAATGATGACTATGAGAACCTTAGAGAGGAGGAAAGCAATGGATGTCGAGCGGGTCCAACATGATACTGTGAAAGTTCAATCCACAATGGATCCAACACAGTCGCGAGAGTCCAGTCCAAAGCGGATCCAACACAGCAGCGAGAGTACCGTTCACAGCGGAGCCAGCAGGAAACCATCCCAAGCGGAGGCGGATCAGCAGCGCAGAGATGTCCCCAACCGATACACAGGCAAGCAGTACATGGCCACCGGATCGGACCGGACCCCCTCCACAAGGGAGAGTGGGACATAGAAGAAAAAGAAAAGAAACGGCAGATCAACTGGTCTAAAAAGGGAGTCTATTTAAAGGCTAGAGTATACAAATGAGTTTTAAGGTGAGACTTAAATGCTTCTACTGAGGTGGCATCTCGAACTGTTACCGGGAGGGCATTCCAGAGTACTGGAGCCCGAACGGAAAACGCTCTATGGCCCGCAGACTTTTTTTGGGCTTTGGGAATCACTAACAAGCCAGAGTCGTTTGAACGCAGATTTCTTGCCGGGACATATGGTACAATACAATCGGCAAGATAGGCTGGAGCTAGACCGTGTAGTATTTTATACGTAAGTAGTAAAACCTTAAAGTCACATCTTAAGTGCACAGGAAGCCAGTGCAGGTGAGCCAGTACAGGCGTAATGTGATCAAACTTTCTTGTTCTTGTCAAAAGTCTAGCAGCCGCATTTTGTACCAACTGTAATCTTTTAATGCTAGACATGGGGAGACCCGAAAATAATACGTTACAGTAGTCGAGGCGAGACGTAACAAACGCATGGATAATGATCTCAGCGTCTTTAGTGGACAGAATGGAGCGAATTTTAGCGATATTACGGAGATGAAAGAAGGCCGTTTTAGTAACGCTTTTAATGTGTGCCTCAAAGGAGAGAGTTGGGTCGAAGATAATACCCAGATTCTTTACCGTGTCGCCTTGTTTAATTGTTTGGTTGTCAAATGTTAGAGTTGTATTATTAAATAGAGTTCGGTGTCTAGCAGGACCGATAATCATAAAATAAATGTCTTGCCCCCTCAAATCAAATCAAAATTTGAGAAAGCAAATTTTAATAAACTCACAAAATTACTACATTACAAGTTGACAAAATTATCTGCACTAGCAGAAAAATCCGCCGAAAAAGGGACACACACGATATAGTGTCGGCTTCCCTCTCATCCCTCCCTCTGCTGTGCGTGTATTCAACATTCCACATTCCACAGGCTGCGCAGCAGACACACACCCGCACAGGCGCACACACCCCTCAGCCCTCAGAAAACATTCAATCACTGTTGCAGTATGAAAGTAAAAGAAAAGGAAAAGTTGTCTACATTTATCATATACTTGATAGGATGGGTGTACTTGTGTGGTTTATCTGTCATAAACACGTTTATCGTCGCGGACTTTCGGTGCTACGGAGTTACTTTTTTTTTTTTTTTTTTTACAACTTGATGAGAGCAGTGACAGCGGAGGCTCTGAGCAGCAGTGGTTTGGAAGGCAGAGAGCCTCCACTGTCCCTGTAACAAGCTACAAGTCATTTGTTATGCTGTTAATGACGGTAAAAATGAAACATAAGGTATATATCCTGCTTAGCAGTCCTCCTCTGCCGTCCTCTGTTCAGAGCGGAGTCCCTAGCAACGGCCCGTTTTACTTAGCAACGGTCTGGCAATCGACTGTTGGAATTATTTTTCTGTTGTTATTCTTGTAATTCTACACAGTCAACCTTTAATGTTTCAATCTACATTTTGTAATAAACAAATTATAAGGTTCATTTTTTACGATCAAGACACCTAAAAACAAAAACACTGCCGTTTTCATCAATTTACAAGCAAGTGGGCAACACACATACATTGGAGTGAATTAATTTTGTGCCCACGTCCACTGCATGTGACAAACTGAAGACAAGTGACCTGTGTCTGACAGACCCCTACGTAAAGCCCCACCCCAGGCTGTAGTCCTGTACTGTTGTTGTTTTTCTTCATGTAATCACAGCGGGTTTTTTCTCTTGTTGTTCAAGCTTACTTATTTTCTGCTGCAGCTTCCAGCAGCTCACAAAGAGAAAGTTAATGCTCTGTAATGCATCCATTTTTCAGAGCATTTCAAAGTCTAGTCCTGCTCCTGCATTAAATAAGAACGGTCTTCCATTTGTTCACGTTGCTTTAATAGATTATAGCAGTGAAATACAATAACAAAACATGTTATCAACGTATTCCTAAGTGCCGTTTGGCATAACTTCAACACGTCATCCACTTTCTGTTTGCGTGTGTGTCACAATAATAGTACCGTGGTGCAACATTCTCTATCTCCCCCTGAGCCTTTAACATATGTAAGCCAAGGCTGAAAAGTAATAAGCAGAAATTATGTGATAATCATTAATGAGAACATAACAAATGGTGATGAGGAACATAGAACTAAAATTCACCACCCATAAACCCCTTAAATGCTACCCCATCTCATAGTCTTTATGCCAGTCAGGCGCGCCGGGCTTCCTGGTGGACCGGCGCAGGCCCACAGCTGATGGTGTAGCGGCCGACTGGGGAGAGGCAGTCGATGGGGCCGTAGGAGCAGGCGATGGCCTGGCGGGGGTACTGCGATTTGGGGTCGCTGGCGCGGTGGACCTCTCAGTGAGTTGGGAAGGGTCCATGGGAGGCCGGGCAGGTGGCAGGGTGGGCCGTGATGACACAGGGGGTTTCGACACCTTCGCAGGTAACGCCAAACTACTCAGGGGGTCAGGCAGCAGAGGCAGTGCAACAGGTGGCGGGATGCCAGTATGGGTTACCAGGTCGTCATGAATGGATCGGGGGGATGGGCAGTTCATCGTGGACAGGAAGGAACTTGCGCAGGAATCTCCGGTTCCGAGGGGAGACCCTGCCCGACCCATCAATCTTGACGACGTACTGGTCATGCTGGCGCACCTCAACAACGCGACCAGTCCTGTCCCACTTGTTGGGATGAGGCCCTGTCTGGTTCTGCATGCGTACGTGATCCCCACTTTGAGGGGTGGCAGGCGCTTAGTGTGCTCCGCCCAACTGTCGGCTGTACGGATGTGGCGTTTGCGGAGGGCCTCCTCTCTCAGCGTCAGTGTCTCACGCCATGTTGCATGGGGCCTGTACCTCCCGGGCGGGATCGGGATGAAGTCCCGTATGGGCCGGCCAAAGATGCACATCGCAGGGGAGAGCTTTGTGACAGGGTCGGGCGTGTTGCGGTAGTGTAGTATCGCCCTCTGCACAGAGTCAGTGCCCAGCTCCCCCTTCGGGCCAGTGTTGTCCGTGATCAGCCGCTTCATAGTTTTAAAGCCGATTTCCGCGCGGCAGTTGCTGTGGGGGAAGGCTACAGACGAAAGGCGGTGGTGCATGCCCCATCTGCATAGAAATCATCTGGTGTCGGCAGAGGTGAATTCCGGTCCACCGTCAGATGCTAGCTCCTCAGGCGTCCCATACGTGGCAAAGGCTCGGCGCAGGTGGCATATGAGGTCTGCTGCGCCGCCAGTCGACCTGGATATGAGTGGCCAGTTGGAGTAACGGTCCACGATTACTAGGTAGTGTACACCCCTTTGGACAAAAAAGTCTGCACATATAGCTTGGAAGGGGTACACAGGTAAAATGGGGGGAATTGGTGGCGCCGCAGGCTGAGAAGGTGCCATACGGTTGCAGTGTTTAGAGTTAGCCCGGGTTGTGAGGATGTCGGCCGTCATACCTGGCCAGAACACAGACGATTCCGCACGGGCAGTCATCATGGAAACGCCCTGGTGAGCGGCGTGTAGGGCGTCGAGTACTTCGTCGCGGAGGGAGGGTGGTATCACTACTCTGTCCCCGTACAGCACTTCTCCGTCCATCGACGTGATGTCCTCGCGGTACTGGTAGAAGCCACGGATCGCTGTGGGCATCTCTGTCCTGGACTCCGGGAAGCCGTCCATCGCTATCTCCTCCAGCGCGCGAATGTCGTCATCGCTGCTGGTAGCCTCTCTGACGCGGTCCCATGTCACGGACTGTAGTGACTCGAGTCCTGCAGCGCACCAGGTCAGGTCGCCACTCTCGTCATCACCGTTGTCATCCTCATCGCCATTGTCTGCAGTCCCTGTCTGTCGTATGAGGGACAGGATGTCGGTGTGTGTGCTGGGTGGAAGGTGGCCCATCATGGCGACACTGTCGTCCGGCAAGACCATGGGTGATGGTGACATCGCGTCAGAGGCTCTGTTCTTCATGCCTGGTATATGTATCATGCGGAAGCGGTAACGCAGGGTATTTTCCTTGAGGTTCCTGAGGCGGGGGTTGGGTATGTCGTCCAGCGCCCTGTCGCCAAGGAGTTTGAGGAGGGGCTTGTGGTCCACAGCTAGGTTGAGGACTTTGCAGCCCAGCACAAAGTATCGTGATTTATCCAAGGCGTCGGCGACTGCCAGTGCCTCGCCTTCTATGGGAGCGTATCTGGACTCAGCTGCGTGGGTAAATCGGCTGCCAACTAGGGTCACCTTCCAGCCATTAGTGCAGCAGAAGGGTTTGACTGGGAGGCATAAACAATGCTTTTGGAATAACCAGAAGCCGACCCCTTCCTTTGACCAGTCCGTCGCGAGGCATGTGGGCTTGGATTTGTCAAAGATGCGGACGCCTCGCTCGATCTCCTGGACGATCGTCGCCTTGGACTCGTGAAGACCTCCTCCAGCTCCGGGGACCACTCGAAGCGCACGCCATGCTGCAGGAGCTTCCGGAACGGTTGCATGCGCTCGGCCATACTGAAGGCATAAGCCACCTGGTTGACAAGGCCGAACCATGACCTGACGTCGGTGATGTTTCGTGGCCGGGGAAAGTCTCTGATTGCGTCAAGTTACGACTGCATGGCCGTACGTCGGTCATGGTAATGGTAAAGCCGCCAAAGTCCACTGTGGGAGAGGCGAAGACGAACTTCTCAGGGTTGAGGATGATGCCATTCCTGCCGCAGACGTCGAGCCATCGCACGGCCTGGAAGTAGGCTTTTTCAATGTCGTCAGCCCACAGTAATGTGTCGTCCACACACTTGGTCTTCTTACCAATGTCCGTGACTACCTCGTCATATCGCCGTGAGTAGCCGTCTCCTGACGCTATGTATCCCTGCGGGGCTGAGAGGTATCGGTACCTCTCCCATGGGGTGATGAACGTTGTCTTGTGGCGATCATCCTCGTGTAGTGGGACGCTGTGGTAGCCATTCCAAGCGTCGAATACAGTTTTGTACATGCCACTGGGCACCTGCCTCGCCTGGTGGAAGGGGGACTGTGTGTGGTGGGTTTCACGAACAGCATGTTTGTTCAGGGCTTGGAAGTCAACTGTGCGCCGTGGCTTGCCGTTCTTTTTTGCACATATTACCATGTGGTGACACCATGTTACCGGTGTGCCAACCGGCACCTCCTCCAGTACGCCGAGACGAACGTCTTGGTCGAGGCCAGCCTTCACCTCGCTCTGCCAGTGTATGGCTACTGGGATGGGTGTGTGGTAGGCCACTGGCGTTGCCTCGTTATCGAGCATGAGGCAAAGTGGTGGGCCAGACATCCTGGGCAGGGGATGGTGAGGGCATGTGTTAAACGTACTCTGAGCATACAGCTTCAGGAGGTGCGCCCGTAGCGCCTCGCTGTTGGCCTCTGTAGCTGGCATGGGGAGCGTAGTAGGTGTGACTGGAGGTTCTGCGCGTCGGGGGCAGTTACATGGCTCCGAGGTCGCCAGGTTGACCTCACCCAGAGTTGGAAACTTGTCAGATATCATGCCGAGATCCACTCAGGCTGTGCGAGACAGAAATATGCGGTCCGAGGTGTCGGTCACATATGCGATCTGGCGCGTTTTCAGCCTCCGGGCGTCGCTGCTGCTGCCGGCGAATCTGATGATGACGGCCTCAAGGATGCGTATACCTTCATTGTTCGCGGCTCTCATGGTCATTGATACAGGGATGAGGTAGTCTGTGCTCAGACCTAGTTACTGGGCGACCTTGACGCCGATCAGACAGCTCTGGCACCCTGTGTCAGCCATGGCGGGTAGGGTTACAGCGCGGGTGTGCTTTCGAAGGTCGAGTCCCAGCGCTTTGTAATTTTCACGCTCGATGGCGAGGGTGAGGCGGATGTATGGCTGTGGGTTGGATGGGCGTTTCATCCACTTGTCGCACATATCATCATAAAGGTGGTGGGCCAAGGGCAGTGTGCAGATCTTGTCGTGGGCGCTGTCCATTGTGAGTGTGCACAGTTTTACGTGCGCTGCTGTCTGTTGTTCCTCGCACGCCCCATCAGCCTCTTCTGGTGAGGGTCTGGATGGGCGGCCGCCCAGACATACTCTGTCGAGGTGATTTTGCCGATTGCATTTCTTGGACGTCTTGCCATATGCAGGGCATTCAGCGCGCCGGACGCGCCACCGCGGTATCTTGCAGTGACCTGTTCCACCACAATAGACACAGGGCTCCTCAGGTTTCGTTTTAGTTTTTTCTGCCCTTTGGCCCCCTTTGCGGCGGACGTCTTGCTGTTTCCCTCGCCGATATGAACTGCTGATCGAGTCTGTATTTTGGGTGTCAAGCAGGCGTGAGGCTGAGCGCTTCCCTGATTCTTTAGCTTCAATGTACTCTACCATGTCTTTTAATGGCATATTTTGATTTTTCTCGCCCAATAAATCCAGCTGTATCTCCTGGTCTGCTATGCCCCGAGCGATCACATCACGCAGTATTTCCTCTGTGAAATCATTCATTTGGCCACAGTCCTCTTTTGTGCATTTCAGTTCGTATTTGCATGTGCCAGTCTGCCCCTTTAAACGAGCGTGGAATGACCTGATGGGCTCCTCGTGTCCCTGCCGTATGTTGGATAGGGCCACCCTGGCCACCATGATGTTTTCTGCACGGACGGCGAGTGCTTTCATAGCCAAAAGAACATCCTTTTCATCACTATCCACGAGGCTTTTGCCAGCTGCGCGAGTGAGGTCTTTTCTTAGCTCCTCCTCGCAGCACTCGAGTAGCTGCGTGACTACGTCAGAACCGGTTAATTTGGTTCCTCTTTTGTATTCGTCCCAGCGGGTTAAGAAATATGACCACGTCTCGGCCGTTCCCGCCAACGCGATGGAGGGTCGCTTGAGAGGGCTGCAGTGTGGGTGGTCGCATGGATGTTCAGCATCGCCGCCACCACTGCCGCCTCTTCGTGCCGAGCCGTGTATTCACAGTTTGCGATAGGGCAACGTACCTCCATCGTTGGTTTTACTCGTTTGCGTTTCACCTTCTTTGTTTTGATGACTCACTCACTCTTCGGTCAATGGCGTGAATGCATTCGCCGCTCGCTCATGCGTTGTTTGCATTCCGATGTCGGCAAACTCCGTTTGATAAAGTCCACATGTTTTGTTATAAATAAGAACGGTCTTCCATTTGTTCACGTTGCTTTAATAAATTATAGCAGTGAAATACAAGAACAAAACATGTTATCAACGTATTCCTAAGTGCCGTCTGGCATAACTTCAACACGTCATCCACTTCCTGTTTGCGTGTGTGTCACAATAATAGTACCGTGGTGCAACATTCTCTATGCATGTAGTAGTAGCAATGATGCTACTACTAGTACATCAGGGACAGCAGCTAGCAATACTGCACTTTTAGCACCAGCAAGCACTGTTTCTCCTGCACCAGCTCCCTCCGTCCCCCCAACAAGCGCTCCCTCAAAGCAGCCTGCTCAGCTACCCAGTGACTTAAATGGCAACGCACCATCTCAGCCAATACTGGGTGGCTACCCAAAGCGTGCATTTGGTACAACATTAAGATCATTCAATCCTGCCTGGTACCGCACACGACCATGGCTAGACTACTCTGTGGTGCGAGACGCCTGCTTCTGTTTTCCCCTATCGGAAATATGGCAGCGCTGTTAATGTTGCCCCCCCTGAGGGATTGCCACCTTATTGTGGTCAGGGGGTTTGCGTGCCTCAGTGACTGTAAGAGCTATACCAGCAGGAGCTTAGTCTTCAAGTGGGACACCCAAGTTGGACAGGTCTGAAGGTAGAGGCCTGACAAAGTGCAATCCACTACTCCAGGTTGGGGTTGACACATAGCTAAAGACCCATTTCAATGAAGAAAGCATCGTTACTATAAGCACAGAAAAAAAAGTGCTGGAGCATGATGTGTACACATGATGCCCCCTTCACATTTCTGACTGCCCCTCATATAAGCATGCCTAGAACCGCCCCTGACATAAAGATATTGGAAACAGAACGTATGTATATTTTCGAGTATGTGTTAAATGGATAAAAAAACATATTTTTGGGGGGAAATGGCTATATATCGGTAAAGTTGCTCCAGTCTAGTCCTTCTCTTCTCCAAAGACTCGACACCATTCATCTTCGTCTTTTGCTGTTCTCCCTGCCCTGCTCCATGTAAGCTTCATCTCTTTCAACTCCCCTTAACTGTTCTCTACCAGGTGCTCTTTGACCACCCAGGCCTACGTTTTCCAGGTGGTATCCATCTTAATTCTACCTTAAGAATCCTCTTCTCCTGCATTTTTAGAACGTGGCCTTGCCATCTGAGTCGCCTGTGTTTGATTTCCAGGAACATATGTCGACATCCTCTTTTGGCATGAAGCTCCTTTGTTATTTTGTTGGGCTAGAACAGGGGTCGGGAACTTTTTTGGCTGAGAGAGCCAAAAAGCCAAATATTTTCAAATGTATTTCCGTAAGAGCCATATAATATTTTTTTTAACACTAGACACAACTAAACGCGTGCATTTTTAAGTAAGACCAACATTTCAAGAGTATAATAGGTCTCTTATTCTTTGTAATAACATTGTTATTCTGAAGCTAACTGTGGATGGGGCGTGGCCCGCGGGCTTGCAGCGAAATGGAGTGTGCCAGGACCGGCCTCGAAATCAGCAAGAGCTGCGTAGATGGCCCACCTGAGCCTTATTATCTAATCACTTGTCGCTCAGCAGCCAGTAGGAGAGATGGGGTTGGGGCTGGAGCCAGAGCGCGAGCGAGAACGAAAGAGAAAAATACAATTGCTAGAAAGCAACTGAGAGATTTATTGAAAAATAAAACAATATTGTAGCCCTGAAACGGGCTCTCTTGTCGGTGCTTGGTGGTCTGAAGAACCCCCAGGAGGACAAGCCCCAAACTAACCAATAATAAATAAATAACTTCTTAACGCAACTTCTTGAACAGGTGCGGTAGTAAACGCATGGATGGACTAAAAATGCACGAGAATGTTTTATGTTTTGAACATTATTTTTAACACTTATTACAAGTGGAATTTTTCATTTCTTATCATGTTAAGCAATGTCAGCTCAGATTTATCAGAGAGCCAGATGGAGTCATCAAAAGAGCCACATCTGACTCGCGAACCATAGGTTCCCTACCTCTGGGCTAGAAGATTCAGCAGATTTTCCAAGGCAACCGTTGTAGAAGACACTGATTTTGTTCATGTCTCCTTTTACTGCTCGCCAGTATTCTAAGCCGTACATGAGGACATACAGTATTTCACATAGCTGTTGCATCTTGGAATCTCTGAAGATGGTACTGTATGGACTTGCGGATTTGCTGAAGTCTTACGAATGCCCCACAAGCCCTTTTTTGCTCCATTGTCCTTGCTGATGAAGCTTCCCAGGTACAGTATGTGAAATCCCCTGTAAATTTGAGTGGCACACCTTTGATGGCAATAGGTGTGGGGTTGGTGGTGTTTATGCATTTACCTTGTGTCTTTGTGGTTTTGATATTCAGACCTGTCTGCTGTGCATATATGTTCAGCCTATCAGTTTTCTCCTGTAGATGATTCCTCTTTGAGGTCAAGGCCGCAAGATCTTCAGCGAAGTCCAACACTTCTAGGTAGGAAAAAGGTGTCCACTGGATTATTCTACATATGTCTGCTGTAGTTTTGCACATGATCCAGTCCTGGGTAATTAAGAACAAGATGGGCGAGAGGATCCAGCCCTGTCGTACACCTGACTCTACTGTTACCATTCTGAGAGTGATTTGCTGTTGATGATCACAATACATTCAAAGAGGTTGTAGAACACACTAATCATGGAGATGATTTTGTCCGAAATTCCACATGACCTCAGGATGTTCTGAAGTCAATGGAATTGATGATTAATGGGACATTCCACCTTTTCTGAATCCTGCTTGTTATTCTTTTTTTCCTGTTTGATCTACCATCTGGTGACCTCCATGTGAGCTTGTGGATCGTCTTGTGTGGGAAGATGGCACCTCCGATGACGCAGTTGTTGTTGAGATAGAAGTCTGCAGGATGTTCACTGTTGTTATTAATAATACGGCAGCCATATTTTTCCATGGCTCTTTAGTAGTTTGTGTTATCCTCTCCCTGCGATGAGGTGGCGACTTGTCCAGTGTGTACCCCGCCTTCTGTCCGATTGTAGCTGAGATAGGCACCAGCGCCCCCCGCAATCCCAAAGGGGATAAGCGGTAGTAAATGGATGGATGGATGGGTTATAATCTCCTAGTTTGGCATTCAGGTCTCTAGTGATCAAGAGCATGTCATGACGAGGGACTTTGGATATGACTTTGATTAGATGTTTGTGCGAGTCATCCTTCACCTCAGCATCAGCTTAATTTGTTGGTGCATAACACTAAATGATGGTGAGCTTGCAGTTTTTTTTTTTTAATTAAAGTGGGCTCTCATCATTCGGTCACTGATAGGCTCCTAATGAAGCAAGGTGTTAACTTACTCCTTGGGAATGACCAGGGATACGCCACGAATACAGAGTACAGGATGATTGAGCTGTCGTTCATCAGGCGTCCAAATCCAGTCCAGCGGCATTCACTGAATACTAGAATGTTGAGGTCGTACTTGTTCTATTCCCTCAATACGTGGGCTGACTTTGATGTCTCATACAAGGTACATACATTCCACCCCCCTATCCGAATCTTAGTTTTAGTCCTGGGTAGACTGTCCATAGTATCTCTAGCTTCCTCTAGGAGGCATTCACTAGGGTTAGTCATTCTACTAGTTGCCTGGCTCAAATCTACTCTAGGGCCCGGGGATGTTTGAGTTTTTGTCGTAACAGTTTCTGTAAAAGAGTGTTTTTTTATTGGGTAGGAGGGTTAGCACTACTGACTTTTTTTGTCTGGCCTCTACTCTGAAACCTTTATGGTAGAACTATTCAGGGATTTGACCCCCGTCGGTATAACATTCAAGAGTCAGTGAGACAGCACAAGCCTCGTACCTGCACAGACTCTAGTCCTGTAGGTGGCGAAAAAGTGTATTAGACAGTGGTTGACAATTGCCAAACAATTGAAGACGAAGCATTTTTTTCTTTGCTTTTTTTTTTTTTTTTTTACAGTTGTACGTAAAAACAAGCCTGCATCTAAAGCAAAGCAATGGTTCTTGTTTGGTCCATAACGCCCCACTCCCCAAGTGGTGAAAACATGTTGAGTTATGCTGGCTATATAAACACGCGAGCCCGTATTTATTGGTGCATTTCATATTGAAGGCCTACTGAAATGAGATTTTCTTATTTAAACGGGGATAGCAGGTCCATTTTATGTGTTATACTTGATAATTTCGCGATATTGCCATATTTTTGCTGAAAGGATTTAGTAGAGAACATCCACGATAAAGTTCGCAACTTTCGGTGTTAAGAGAAAAGCCCTGCCTCTACCGGAAGGTGCAGCTGATGACGTCACATGTTTGATGGCTCCTCACATATTCGCATTGTTTTTAATGGGAGCCTCCAAAAAAAGTGCTATTCGGACCGAGTAAACGACAATTTCCCCATTAATTTGAGCGAGGATGAAAGATTCGTGTTTGAGGATATTGATAGCGACAGACTAGAAAAAAAAAACAAAACGCTGCATTGGGACGGATTCCGATGTTTACTAGGATAATTCTGGGAAATCCCTTATCTTTTTATTGTTTTGCTAGTGTTTTAGTGAGTCTAATATTACCTGATAGTCGGAAGGGTGGCTCCACGGGTGTCTTGACGCGCAGTGTCTAAGGGGAGTCGACTGCAGCTATGGACGGCACAAGCTCAGCTTTTCTCCGGTAAGAACTGACTTTTTAACCACAATTTTCCCACCGAAACCTGCTGGCTGACATGTGGTCGGGATCCAGGTTCTCATGACCGCGCTCTGATCCATAGGAAAGTTTCACCTCCAGGAATTTCAAACAAAATACTGTGTAATTATGCCGTTAAAGCAGACGACATTTAGCTGTGTGTGTGCTTAGCGCTCATACTTCCTAAAAACCCGTGCCGTCTTGTGTACACATCATCATTACACGACGTTTCGAAGACGAAACTCCCGGAAAATTTAAAATTGTAATTTAGTAAACTAAAAAGGCCGTATTGGCATGTGTTGGGGGGGGGGGGATTAGGGGGAATCCTTTTTCTTTTTTTTCTTTGTCATGAAAAAGGGACGTTTTTGTCATGAAAAAGGGAGGTTTTTGTGGTTGGTGCACTAATTGTAAGTGCATATTGTGTTTTTTATGTTGATTTAATAATTAATTTTTTTTTAAATCCTTTTTTTTTTTCTTTTTTTTTATAAAATGAATGAAAAATTCTTCTGCGGCCCGGTACCAATCGGTGGTTGGTGACCACTGCAATACATGACATCACACCAAGAGTCTAGTAAATTGAGTATGGCGCTAGAAGAGGTGTTCCAAGTAGTTATTTATCTACACATTACACAAAAACTAATTGATATTATAGGAAACGACTACCAGATTCACTTACATGACCCAAATTTACAGAAAGAAAACTTTTCTGTCGAATTCCAATCATCTGTACAGTGTGGGTACATTAAGGTTAGGAGAAGGCTTAAGTGGTATAATTTGGATTGATACAAAGGTTGAACTGTAAACAAAAGTGTGTTGTGTGTGTATGTTACCTTCTGGTTGACGCTGATGATTGGAAGATGATGCAACCCTCCCATTTAGGGTACTTATATTGGGGAAACGGTTCAGTTGTGGCTAAAACAGCAAATAGAGAAAATAACTTCCTCCAGATAAAAAAAAGATGTTCCTGTAACTCTGGTGCTTTTCAAAGAGCGAGCCTCCTATAAGAGGTGCCAGGAGATTTCAAGGCAGGCCTAGAAGCCTGAGAAAAGTAAAGATGTGTATTTTATAATAACCTAAATAAATAACCTAATAAACTCAGTGCTATACAATAATTTGCATAATGTTTGTACAACAAACTATTGATGATCATAAGATTAGCTGAGAGTAATGGTAATAAGGTGACCCAATAAGGTACATGAGACTGATTAAGGCCAAGTAAGGACACTTATTATTGTTTCCTTTTGTCTGTGTCCGTAAAAAAGTTTCCCTTGGCTGCCAGTCAGCATTCTCCCTGCACCTTTTTTCTGCTCTCTCTACGGTGTCCTCTGCCTCTCTCCACCAGTTGTTTCCTTTTGTTTCCTTCTCCATCTCTGTGGCAGCAGGTCCCGTCCATCGATACAAGACTGTCAGTCACTGTAGTGACAATTGGCAGCTGTCGATACAGCGGCCAGGGACGGCTGTCTATATTCAAGGCATCAACTGGTGAAATGCTATCAGCTGCCAATACACACACCTTCACGTAGCATGTGACGTGCACTGAAGCTCCAAAGCACACACACACACACACATACATTATTCTTCAAATCACACTTGCTCATCGCTGATGCAGGAACACTTGGTTTAGGAGCATCAAGATTGGATCAGATGTGGAAACAATGAACCACCTTTTGACTTTTGTACCTTCACGAGCAAAACTGCAAAAGGACTAGCAGGCACGTGCACACACATGCCAATGAATGAAGACGGCACAACGACTTGGCGTCCCCTGCTGGAGACCTGTAGAGCTTTGGTAGTGACACTGAGGTTTATTAACATTCATTAATTGATTCAATCATGCATGTAGTCTTTTAATCACTCCTCCCACTTTTGACCAACCTTTTAGCTTTACTTCCTGCAGTCACCGTCATTTTCTGATTTGTATCCTTGAAGCCTTCCTTTGTCTCCTGCCTCCTCTTCTTCTTCCCGTCACTTCTACACTATGTGTTCTGGAGAAGCATTTCCTGCTGAGAGTTCCCGCTAGAATCTTCAAGGTGCTTTTGTTGACCAGAGAGGAGATTCTATAGAGGAATCTTGTTCTTTGGTTGACCTTTTTGATTACCTTGGTTGCCATTTTATCACAGGAAAGATTAGCCTCTAGAATGGAACCTAGGTAGGTGATCTCATCTTTCCTGGTGATAACAATGTCACCCACTTTTATAGTGAAGTCACTGACTTTCTTAAGGTTGATATGGGACCCAAATAGGATGGATTCTGTTTTACCTAAGTGTATGGATAGCTTGTTGTCAGCGAGCCAGGTGCAAATATTAAAGAGTTCAGCATTGAGGATTTGTTCCATCTGTGACTTGTCATTGCCGGATACCAGCAGGGCCGAGTCATCCGCAAACAGGAACAATTCACAGTCGCATGCTGATGGCATGTCATTTACGTATATTAAGAATAGTAAAGGTCCTAGCATAATGCCTTGGGGGACTCCACAGCTTACTGAGACAAGACAATAAACTAAGCAAGACAATAGTCCCCCTTTCCCCCCACAGGAACTTTTTCAGGAACTTCTGTCTGAGGAGCGGCATAAATTGAAGCCTGCTAATTGGCACCAGGTGTGGACCGGCTGCCAATCAACAGTGGGTGAGGGGAAAAACAGCACACAGCAGGAGAAGCAGGAAACTGAACCAAAATAAGAGCACTGATAGGAAATAAACACAAAACTAGGAAGCACAAACAGAAATGAAGTGACAGATTGTCACAACTTCCCCACTTACCTGGGTATATAAAGTTCCCCCTGTGTTTCCACCAAAAACTACCCGGGTAAATTTAGTTCTTTAGGAACCTTTCAGAGTTCCTCCTAGCTCTGTGGGACTTTTCCAAGCAACCAGAAGGCTGTGCTGTCAAACGCTGATTGGTTTAACACAGTTCAAACTTCTCTTTCAAACACACGACCGCCATTGGAATATACGTGGCGACTTGTTTGTTTCTTATTTTTTGTGTATTTCTATTACAACAAACTTGACAACAGAGAGAAAGAAAAACAAAAGGAGCTTTCAGAATGCAGGAACTTTTGTGGGGCATCTTAGTGCCGAAGAACGCGTATCAGTGGAACTATTTTGGATTGTTTTTAGTCAACCGTAGCCTTTAAACCATTGGTGGGCAATTATTTTTTACCGGGGGCCGCATGAGCAAGCCGAGCACTGCTGGAAGGCCACATCGACAATATTTCATTTAAATTTTGCTCAATATTATTTTTGATATACCATACGATAATAATAATAAAGCAATAATAATAATAATAATAATTAATAATCATAATTTCATTTAACCTAACTTAACTTTATACAAAAGCAAATTGCTTTTGATGGTTTTATTTTTAACACTGTCTTACATAACACTTCCTGATGTATAATACAATGCAAAAAGGTCAATTTCTGTCACTTTCTCCTGCATCCTCTTTAAAAGTCCAACATTTTTCCCCGTCAGATTTGGACAACCATCTGTTGTCACACCTGCCAGCTTGTCCCATTTCAGTCATAACATGTCCAAAGACACATTTACCTCTGTGAACAAGTCATTACCCGTGATTGTCCCTTTAATTGACTGTATGGCTAGTATGGCCAGCTACTCCGGGATTTGAAAGTCTGCAGTTATCCTACGTAAGAAGACGAGCAGCTGGGCGGTGTCACGTACATCGCAGATCTCATGCAAAACAAGCGAAAAACGGTCAAAGTCGGCCATTCTGTTCTTCAGCTGAAGACCCGCCTCATTACAGTGCTTTGGGAGAGTGACACGTTCTCAAACGCGCCCGTCTTCTCCGGGCATATCAGCGCAACACAGTCTAATAAGCACTCCTTCATAAACGCTCTGTCAGAAAATGCCTTACTTTTTCTGGCGAATTTGTGAGAAATGACGAAACTTGTCCTGACGGCTGCATCTCTGGGGTTGTGAAATTTGGCAAAAAGTCCTCGTTGGGTTCGCAGTTTTACCATCATCGCATCAGCCTCCCTTGTGCGCTCTTCATCAGCTTTGTCGTGTAGTGGCGATTCAAATTCTATTCTTTAAATACAGCAACCTGTGTACTTGAGGTAGATACTTTTTTACATTTATTTTGTAATTTATGATTGGCCTCACGCATGCCGGACAGGGACGCACAATGGGCCGGATGTGGCCCGTGGGCTGCAGAGTGCCCAGGTCGGCTTTAAACTGTATGCAGGTTATTGTTGTTTATTAGTTTTTACGAAATTAATTTCAAGAAGTGGATAAACTGCAGTAATATTTGGAGGAGTAAGAAGCCGGACTCAAAGTGGCGACCTCAGCTGCTTACTACTCTGACTTCATTGGATAAATATGGAAAAAAAAGAAGGCAACACACGAGTGGAACAAAGGTAAATAACATCAAATATTAACAATTTACTTTATTACATGTTGTAAAAGTAGTCAGTGACACTCCATTTGTGTAGTTAAACCGAGTAAACAGGATGCTAATGCTAACAAGCTAGCCGGTGTTTTTGTGTTGTTGACGTGAGAGAACCCCTGACATTTATTATTTACATATTGTTATATACAGCCGAAATTGACCAAAAGGAATTGCCTGACCCTCATTAATTCAGCATTTACCGAAAGGAAGACTTTCTGACTGTTTTGACATTGCTGACAAAATCTTGACTTTTTATGAAAACTTCCGTACACTTTATTTTATAAATCATATCGTTTTATATATTATTGCGTTGTCCCTTCAATTACTTATTTTTTAGGAAAAGAACAGTGACCTAATATTGTCTGGTTATTTACATGATATCAGTATAGAAATATGGTAAACCACTCCTCCATCCGTCATCAGCCTGATTTATAGAAACTATCCTAAACTGTGAAATACAGTGGAAACATAACCACAAACCTCTACAAGAACCTCTAGATGCAGGCTTTGGTTCCAGGAATCAAAAGTACCTGAATTTCTAGTGGAAAAGAGCCTACGAAGAAGAAGGTAGAGAAAAGATAACAGAAGTGTTCAGTGTTGCCAACTTTGATGTTATATTTAGCAAGTAATGAGAGCTCAATAGATACTGTTTTTCAAATAAGAAACTTCTCGAGAGTCAAAAAATGAAAGCACATACAACATTGCTTTTTTCGCAAATTTTAGATTACGTCATTGCGTCACCCCAAATAAATCACCACCTTTTCACATATATTGCAGCCCTGTGGGAATTACTGCTGATATCCTCCAACCCTACTTTGTAAGTGCTTGTGCAAAATATGCTTTCATTTGGGGTTTCATTGTTTGCTTTTCAAATTTTCAATTCAAAACAAAAATGCATTGTTGAATGTAGAAAATATTAACTATACTTTACATATTAAGTATGGTGCAAAAAAGTCTAAAGACACTGGTGTCAAACACAAGGGCCAAAAGCCAGATTTTAACATGCCACACATTTTAAAGTGGCCCGTGAAAACCCAAACCAGGAATATCTCAGGTAAAAAAAGTTGTATTTAAATTTTTTCAGATTATTTCGTTCTTCTGTACTCACTAAACTTGGATTCAACACGTCCGAATCATTTTCTTAAAAAAATAAAATACAGTGGTACACTTGAATTTTTGGTCGGCTGATTTGTCATTTCAAAGAACATTTGTTGGTAAATTAAAAAAAAATGAAATACTCAAATTTGTAAAAAAAACATGAGGTGATTCTACATTTATGTTTTACTGTTACAAGCAGTGCTCAAAACTCAGGAAACCCATCCATCCATCCATTTTCTACGGCTTATTCCCTTTTGGGGTTGCGGGGGGCGCTGGTGCCTATCTCAGCTACAAGTTGCCACCTCATCGCAGGGCCAACACAGGTAGACAGACAACATTCACACTCACATTCACACACTAGGGCCAATTTAGTGTTGCCAATCAACCTATCCCCAGGTGCATGTCTTTGGAAGTGGGAGGAAGCCGGAGTACCCGGAGGGAACCCACGTATTCGCGGGGAGAACATGCAAACTCCACACAAAAAGATCCCAAGCCTGGAATTGAACTCAGGACTGCAGGACCTTCGTATTGTGAGGTAGACGCACTAACCCACCATAAAAACAAATTGAACGGCCCCTGTCTTAGACTACTACTAAGTTTGTAAAGTAGAAAGAAATGAGCAAGGTCATATGAAAAATACATTAGCAATTATCTGAAAACATATGGAAGAGGGCTAGTGCATGGGCCGAGGAAGAAGCCATTACATTTTGAGGAGGCTCTGGATAAAGGTGGAGGTATATGAACCTATTTTCCCCGTCCACACTCCAGAAACATAATAGCGGCACCCATCTGTTCATCATCCTCCATAAACCGGGAAGTAACCTGCTGACTAATTAACAAATACGACGCTCCAGTTTGGCCTTGGCAGAGGTCTTCACTCTACTGTCTCGTTAGACTTGCTTGTTGAAGCATAGTCTATGCAAAACTAAGACTTTTGGCCGGTACTTTATGTATTCCACACTTCAATCAAGAGTGTGTAGGTATGGCATTTCTTTTATCAGAAGTACTCATTTCAACAGATTCAATGATGATTTCGTCCATTTGAACTCACGGTAAGAGCTGCCCGGTAAAGAAGCTCATGTTCCAGGCAGCAGCAGAACTACAAAGACACATTTAAGTAGACGCTGGTGTCCAACCCTGCAAGAGAAAATGATCATTTTCTTTGTAAAGTGTTCTCAGGCGGTAAATTTGATGATGGTGACAGACGCCACAGAGAAAATGTAGAGTAGCGAATTTAAAAAGATCCATCCTGGCAGGCACTGACGACACGGGTAAGGGCAACAAATGCGTATCCGCTCGCTTGTGCGCACATGGCATCCATCCGTCTGAGAAATGTGATTACAAATGAGAGTGTGAACGAGGCGAGCCGAGCGCCACAGCTGGCATGGCATCTGGCTTGGCATATCGCTGCCCGGCCTCGCCCGCCGCCTGCACCACGCTCTAATGTGGCTGTCGACAAGCCCATTAAGAAGCCATTACTAAATGCTCTGTCTCTGCTAAGCCTTCCAGGCCTTAGAGCGCAGGCCTGAGAGACTGCCAGCGACACGGAGAGGAGGAGTGGGCTGGAGAGACCCGAAAGAGAGGGAAGAAACAAAGCAATTAAAGTTGTGGGGTGGAAACGAGGGTAAGCTTTTATCGACACAAAGGGTCACTTGAAAGTAACTTAAAAGTGGTAATTTTACTGTATTATAACCAGAGGTGTGGACTCGAGTCACATGACTTGGACTCGAGTCAGACTCGAGTCATGAATTTGATGACTTTCGACTCGTCTTGACAAAATGTAAAAAGACTTGCAACTCGACTTAGACTTTAACATCAATGACTTGTGACTTGACTTGGACTTGAGCCTTTTGACTTGACATGACTTGCTACTTTCCCCAAAACCCAACAATTAAAAAGTTATTCAGGAGCGCTCCGTATCTTTCATTTTGTACGCGTGTTTGTCAACATGTGTGCGATGACAGTGTGTGCGCTACCTGTCAGTACAACAGCCAATCAAATTACATCCACGTTATTTTCGTCACATAGCATTCATCCAATCAAATTGCAGGAAAACCAACACAGAAGAGCTCTTAAACAAAGCGCCAGTGAGGAAAAGTTATGCCAAAAATAGTTTTGTTTGGGTATTAAAACAACGACATGGTCAACAAATAACGAATTACCGTATGCAAACATGCGGTTGGAAGATTACAGATAGAGACGCAACAACTTCCAACTTCGTTCGACATTTGAAGATGCACAAAGACGCGTAAGTTTTGAATTTAAGCTAACGTTTATTGGCTGAGTAACGTAACTTTTATTTGCTGTGTAGTTAAATCAGTGAGACTGTAAACTCACTCCTAACGTTAGAACCATAGACATCTTATAAGGGTACGTAGCATCGAGCGCTACTGGCGCTGACGAGACGAGACGCGCGACCGCCATCTTGGAGTGGTGATCCACTCCCCTCAGTGCAATTCTTTTGGCAGGAGCAATGAACTGTCAGCGCATTGTATCTCACTGAATACCACTGATTTTCACACGCTTTTTGTCATACGTGTAACTATGACAAAGGACACATGTTTTGGCGTGTTCATAGTTTGCTTAACAATAATAGAATATTCTTATATGCTATAAATGACCAGAGGTCCAAGATCAAAACTGGGAATAATAATCTCAGAGAAGGGGAAAAAAACGGTCAGCTATTTTTAAATTGAAGAAACAATATGATTAGGTTATATATACATGTGTATATCCTACATTAACAATGTATGAATATAGTAGATATCTATATATCTTACGGACCAATAGACTTTATCTCTGTTGCTGCAACAGCAGAGTTTATTCTGTCTTGACACTTTGTATTGATATTTTCTATTACATTCTTCCCGTAAACGATCATGTTCACAGTGATTGTTTTATATGTATTTTTCATGTATGTTGCTTTGGATAAAAGTGTCTGCCAAATACTTAAACAAATACAGTATAAACACTTGAAAGTCTTTGTATCAGCTAAAACCACCAATCTGTTTCATTGGATTCAGAATCAAACCAAATTCTCTCTTACCCAACAAAGTTAGTATTTGAATATTGTTACTTGAACACTTATTCCTGGTTACAGTTATACTGTTAAGAGATTATTGTCTTGTGTTTTGCCTAAAATGATGAATGCATCATAATCAGTGGTGGCTGGTGAATTTTGTTTTAGGTGGGGCTGAAAGTTTGTAAACCAAATACCAGTAGGGGGGTCATCCTCCTCCAGAAGATTTCTTTGTGATTTTCATATACAAATATTGAAGATCTTTTCTCCTTCACAACTCTGTGATAATATTATTTTCACAAAATACTAGCAATAGTATGTTAATGTTAAATCTTACTTGTGAAAAGTAATCCCCCGGTTCCTATTTTCAACAGTCCACTCATTTAAGCAGGAAAACGCTGAACACCAGCCTGGCATCTTTGTTTTCTACCTCTCAACTGTCAGTTTAGGCTGCTTTCCAGCTCCTCATTACCAATTCAAGATGGTGGCCAAATTGCTCGCGTCACAGCAGCCAATGCTGGGTTTACTTACAGTATAATATGTCTATGGTTATAACGTCATTGCAAACACTACAATCTGTTGCGTCCACTGCAGTTCGCTACCTTATTCATACTTTTTGTCAAGTGATTTTTTTTTTTAAGCAGAGCTGCATGAGGTACCTACACATAATGTTACGTTAGTGAATGTATCACACACAGTAACGTAACGTTAAACGGCGGTCAGGAGCACCGCGTATTTTAGCCACCTACAAAAAGACAAACATAGTCAAATAAAGGTCAGTTAAAATGTATACTATATTAAGAATATGTGTACAAATTCCATAGGGCCCTGACATCTAAAAAGTACAACTCTGTTCATTATTATGTTCATGTATTTATGGTTTTCATGTATACGCACACTTTAAAACACATACAGTTTGAGATGAGATCAATGAGATAAGGTAAAAACAGGATGGAAACTGCTGTGGAACTAGTTCCAATGCAATATGCCATGGAAATACAATGATAACACTTTTGTGCAAATAATTACAGTTGCACTTGTTTTTTCAAATGTGTTTATTCTGTAAAGGAATGAGTTACATGTTTAAAATAACTGGTTAATAGTGCTATTATGAAGTGCAATGTCAGCATTATTTTCTTTCATAATAAATACATAGAGCGTTTTAAAAGCATACACAATCTGTGTAAATATATTAGTCTGTGGTTAAAATGACTTGAAATGACTCGAAACTCAAAATGCAGGACTTGGGACTTGACTTGAGACTTTTCAGTTTTGACTTGGACTTGACTCGAGACTTGCCTGTCTTGACTCGAGACTTGACTCTGACTTGAGGGCAAAGACTTGAGACTTACTTGTGACTTCCAAAACAATGACTTGGTCCCACCTCTGATTATAACGTATTCAGAAGTAATTCCACTCACTTTCACTCATTAAGTATGGATCCTATTTTTGTTGATTCATCCTTATTGTTGAGCCTTTTCTGGAAATAACTTTTTTCAGGCTTCTGATTGGCCAAAATTGGTCTGGCAGTTAGAATTATGTTGCCGCTTGTTGCTTTGGCATGTGCTTGACAGGCAATTTTCATGCAGACGAATATTTTCTTTACCAAAGTGCTGCCATAGGATTACTTTTTAAATCAGATGAATCACACTTGAATTTGGGTTACCCTGTTTTTCGTAGTTTAAGTCGCTCCCGAGTATAAGTCGCACCTGCCGAAAATGCATAATAAAGAAGGGAAAAAACATATATAAGTCGCACTGGAGTATAAGTCGCATTTTTTGGGGGAAATTTATTTAATAAAATCCAACACCAAGAATAGACATTTGAAAGGCAAGTTAAAATGAATAAAGAATAGTTAACAACAGGCTGAATAAGTGTACGTTATATCAGTGGTTCTCAAATGGGGTTACGCGTACCACTGGGGGTACCTGAAGGTATGCCTAGGGGTACGTGAGATTTTTTTTAAATGTTGTAAAAATTGCAACAATTCAAAAATCCTTTATAAATATTAGAATGTAAGTTCATAAACTGTGAAAAGAAATGCATTAATGCAATATTCAGTGTTGACAGCCCAATTTTTTGTGAACATGTTCCATAAATATTGATGTTAAAGATTTCTTTTTTTGTGAAGAAATGTTTAGAATTAAGTTAATGAATCCAGATGGATATCTATTACAATCCCCAAAGAGGGCACTTTAAGTTGATGATTACTTCTATGTGTAGAAATCTTTATTTATACTTGAATCAATTTTTTATTTTTCAACAAGATTTTAGTTATTTTTTTCCAAATAGTTCAAGAAAGACCACTACAAATGAGCAATATTTTGCACTGTTATACAATTTAATAAATCAGAAACTGATGACATAGTGCTGTATTTTACTTCTTTATCTCTTTTTTTCAAACAAAAATGCTTTGCTCTGATTAGGGGGTACTTAAATTAAATAAATGTTCACAGGGGGTACATCACTGAAAAAAGGTTGAGAACCACTGCGTTATATGAAGCATAAATAACCAACTGAGAAGGTGCCTGGTATGTTAACGTAACATATTATGGTAAGAGTCACTCAAATAACTATAACATATAGAACATGCTATACGTTTACCAAACAATCTGTCACTCCTAATTGCTAAATCCCATGAAATCTTATACGTCTAGTCTATTACGTGAATGAGCTAAATAATATTATTTTATATTTTACGGTAATGTATTAATAATGTCACACATAAGTTGCTCCTGAGTATAAGTCGCACCCCGGGCAAACTATGAAACAAAACTGCGATTTATAGTCCGAAAAATAAAGTAATCGGGATTATTACAGATTATAATTCACTTGCATAAATTAAATGACCTTAAAAAAAGAATCCGGTATTTGGACACAGACAATTTTGTTGTCAGAATGTCGCTCCATCCATCCGTTTTCTACCGCTTGTCCCTTTCGGAGTCGCAGGGTGTGCTGGAGCCTATTTCAGCTGCATTTGGGCATAGGCGGCGTACAGCCTGGACAAATCACCACCTCATCACAGGGCCAACACAGATAGACAGATAACATTCACACTCACATTCACACACTAGGGCCAATTTAGTCTTGCCAATCAACCTACCCACAGGTGCATGTCTTTGGATGTGGGAGGAAGCCGGAGTACCCGCAGGGAACCCACGCAGTCATGGGGAGAACATGCAAACTTCACACAAAGATCCCGAGCACAGGGTCAGAATGTCATAAAGGAATGTTGTTCAAATGATTTAGTTAAATGCACCTCAATACCTCCAAAACAGTTTGCTCTAAAATCCCATCAAGACGTATTTTGAAGTGAAGTTTGCCAGCGGCAGTCAGATTCTCCTCACTCATCTTTGTACTGTCGTATGCACTGAACTGATCATTGCCCGTATAAAAACCTGTGCCACCTTTCAGGTGACCATCTGCGGTTAATATAAAGGAGCATATGAAGCCCTCTAAAAAAAACATCCAACACCAACAATACTCCATTTACATGTCGTGAACGGCATATTAAACAAGTATTAGCGACATTGTTACTATAAGAACTAACACTGAGGAATTACTTTAGGCAGCACATTGATCAAAGAGAAACCATCGCTTATGCAGCTATTGATGTTCTTAGCCGCTTAGCTGCTACATCACCTCTGAGTTGGTAAAAGCTATTTCTAGATTACAAATGATGCATGTCACCTTGATAATAGAATTTTGTGGCATTGAAGAAGTTGGTAAATTAATGAGACCCAGATATAGCGAGAAAGACACTAAGATTAGCTTGTTTGCGGCACTTGTTTTTACCTGCCTCAGGATCGAATCCAAAATATATAAACATCCCAGCCGTTGGCATCCCAGTGAGAGTAGACATTGAACAGTAAAATATTGTTTTATTTTGTTCATAGTTTTTATTTCTTGTTTAGCACTTAGCAATATTGCCGCTTGATGATTAGTGTTTCATTAGAGCTGGATGTGCTTTTCTCTTAGTTTCTAAAATGTGTGAGTCATCCTCTGTATATTCAGGCTAAAAAATATAAGGTTCTTTATCATCATTTTGTTAAAGTAGTCGTTGTTGGCTCACATGTAGCATGTCATGAATGGTAGTAGTAATTATTGGTTAGTGACCAAAATACGTAAATAGTACATGTTATTATATGTGCCTGTCACTATATTACAAACATATTTACAGCATGTACAGTATATAAAACATTAATAGAGGTTTTTAGCGCTTTGCAGGCCGAGTAGATTGAATCCCCATTACCTCGTTTGTTGTAACTCTGGCAAGCTTTTATTTACAAATTGGAATTAAAAAACAAAAAAAACAAAAAAAAAGACGAAAACCTGTGTTCTTGTCTCACATAAGGATTGTAAATGGTAGGGACAATTCCAAAAACAGTGTGTTCACTTTTAGTATGTAACATCTGGATTGTTTAAAGTTTGGTTCTTTTCATGTGTAGTAATTGTACCCTCACTGCCCTAAACACCAGACAATGAGTCACAACATGCTAATAGACTAGACCAGAGTCTGCCTGCTCCCTATGTGTGTCAGTGCCTAAGACTACGGGTGAATCACTTACTGAGACCCCTAAGCGCATAAAACAACATACTAAAGTAGGTGATGGACCAGAGTATTTTCCTTGCAACAAATAGTGGGATATTGAGGGGAAAATAACTATTTGTTCACTGAATTTGTATGTCAAGTTCATTTTAGAATATAGAGACAAAATGTATACAAAATAATTTGTATACATTGAGGGAAATAATTATTTGATCCAAATAAAAAATGTAGGGCCTGGTCAACAAAATGTGTGGGTGTATTAAAGCATGTGCAAACTTGAAAGCACACACGAAGCTAATCTAATAAACTTGGCGTCTCTGAAATGAGCAAAATAATTAACGGTAGAAAATGGATGGATGGATGGAACAAGCACTATCCATTTAACCCGTCTGCATTCATGAATACGCTGAATACGGTATATGATGATTATTAAAATGCCCAAAATACTTAGAGGAAATATAATCATTTAGCACTTAACAATGTTATTAATCAAAGCCAAAACTGCGGCTTCTGTTCTTTTCTATATTTAGCATGTTTAGAATATTCAGTTATGAATGGACAGTTTTTACATGACCGTGAGAAAGGTGGCCTTTGAGCTGCAAAAACATAAAAACGAGAGGTATTTGGACCGTCACAAATACAAATATTAGACCTGTTGTCTCGATCTCCCTCTCCATGTGAGAAAGGCCGTTTCTTTGGCTATTTTTAAGACCCTTCTTAAATCCCATTTTTTTTCACTGGCTTTTAACCCAGCATGAGAGTTTAAACTGTTCTTAACTTTTAACTTTTTTAACTGTTTTTAACTTTTTAACTGCTTTTTATCTAACAAATTGTTCTTAGGGTAATTTGTATTTGCTATTTCAATGTGTTTTTTACATATGTTTTATATATATTTTTTTTGTTTTTTTAGTATGTCCTTGGCCTCTATTTCTTTGTGGTGTACAGCCCTTTGTTCTTCAACTGTGGTTGTTTTTAAAGGGCTTTTTAAATAAAGTTGGTATGGTATGGTATGGTTGTCTATCTAACAGTATTATTTTACAATTTTGTAGCTGCTGGATGACTTAAAAGGTGCCATATGTAATAATTTAATGTCAAGTCATCTTTAAATGACCCTGATATGTCCAAAGGCATTAATAAATCATGTTCTTTTCGAATATCTCTATAACTGATAACAGTAGTTCAGCCGGGATATGCTCATTTCAAAATGAGATTTTCAGCCCCGTTTGACCAATTAGAAAATCCATGAGTGTGTCACACCCAGGTTGCCAGTTACGCACCGCCACCTTCGTCTAGCTACTGCCACTGGTAAAGTTACTAAACATCTCAGACCTTAGTAAATCTAAAAGCCGTAGTTACGATTCTCAACTTATTCATGACAAAGCCAGGAACAAAACAAGGATTTGTATCGAGGATGCCTTTGAAAGATGGAGATGATTGAAGGCGGAGAAGATTTTTTCATCTGACACCAAACTTGCTAATTTCCTCCTTGATAGGTAAGTCAGGCATTTACGTTTTCTTATTGTAATAAATGTAAATGGACATTTGGTATGTAAACTATATTGTCCAATACAGTCTATGATCTTGTCTAACAAAGTTGATATGATGGTGCAACGAATGCTTAGCATGCTAGCTCGGTCAATGACACACCGACATACAGGCTAATGGGGGAAACATATGCCCGTTAGCCTATATGTCGATGTGTCATTCAACTGACAGGGCAACATATATTTTCGACAAATAAAACCTATGTGGATATGGGTAGTGTCAGTGCCTATTTCGTTGTCAATATGCTAATAAGCTGAGGAAAGAGGGTTCCAAAATTAGCACAGCTAATTGCGGTTTCTGGTACTGAATCAGACACATATGGGGTGATGTTTTTTTTGGCACTAAATAATGCATTAAATGTAATGATTTCCTACTTTGTGTATTGACATGGTAGTAGGCGATATGATTTATGCGTAACGTGATTTTTATGCAACGTGTGTTGGCTCATACAATTGTACTCTGCACTTAAAAATGGTGATTGATTGAGTTTAGTTTATTTTCGAACATGTAACTCACTTACAGCATAATACACCACACATAATTTCATATACTTTCTCTTTACATCATGTCCGAAAATGAGTAGGAAGAAGCAAAACTTATTTAATCCCACCCCTTTCCCACTTCAGAGCGTTTACAAATACATATGTTCATTTACAGTCTTCTTTTTATAACACAATTACATCAGTGAATGAATAATACAGTTTTTGCAATATATAATTAGGGACGGCGTGGCGCAGTGTAAGAGTGGCCGTGCGCAATCCGAGGGTCCCTGGTTCAATCCCCACCTAGTACCAACCTCATCACGTCCGTTGTGTCCTTGAGCAAGATACTTCACCCTTGCTCCTGATGGGTGCTGGTTAGGGCCTTGCATGGCAGCTCCCTCCATCAGTTTGTGAATGTGTGTGTGAATGGATAAATGAGGAAGTAGTGTCAAAGCGCTTTGAGTACCTCGAAGGTAGAAAAGCGCTTTACAAGTACAACCCATTTATTTAATTATTTATATAGTGTAATTAGTATTATTAGGAAGAGTAGTAATATACTAATGTAAATAAGTATTATTATGATATATCTACATCTACGATATGAAAAACCCCTCTTGTCATGTTTTTTCTATTTCTGGATCGTTACAGACACACCACCACAACACCGCAACGCCTCCCAGAGTACACCTTCAGCGTGCACCTTCAGCGTGCTAAAAGTAGGTTTTGTTGTCTAGATCAGGGTTTCTTAACCTTTTTGATGTAGGGGCCAAACTTTTGCACTACAAAGGGCATGTTTCCAGTTTGTGTTTATTATAATAAACAATCAAACCTAGCATTTATTCTTTGCCCATTTATTTGGGGAAAAGTACATTAAGTTGTGATGTATATTTATATATAAATAGTGTAGCTTGCTACAATTCTGTACATCCTTGTGGAGAGACGGAGCCGACGAGCCGATAGCGGGATAGGACAGACGGCAGTCCTGCCCAAGATGGCGGCCAGGAGGTGGGGCATGCGGCGGAGAGGAGAGGCGAGGCGCACTCGGAGCGACGCTGCAGCCAGCCGAGTCAGGTGCGTAAGCGACACACCTGCTCTCAATCTTTACATCTTCTGCTGCAGTATAAAAGGGGAGAAGGAGGAACAATCGCGGCAGAAGTAGGCGAGGAAACCACGGCGAACGAAGACAACCCACACGACGAGAGAGACCCAGATCAAGATGAGCCCCCGCGGCAGACGCAGCCACCGGCTACTGAAAGGTGCGCCGCGACGAGCAGGAAAAGCTGGTGTGCTAGAAATTGGCGCGACCGACTGACAAGACGACATGTTTATTGAAAGAATAAGCCAGAGTTAAACCTGTTACGATGCGTCCTGTCACTGCAACCCACACAAGGACGGCCGGAGACCCGTCACAATCCTAACTATCTATCCGTCAATCTATCTATCTATCTATCTATCTATCCATCCATCCATCCATCCATCCATTTATCTATCTATCTATCTATCTATCTATCTATCTATGTGTCTTCTTGAGTGGGAAGACCTTGCAGTTACTGAAGGATCTTAAGTCATTACAGTGAAGTGTGTTACCAGTTTTTCTCAGCGACTCAAGTCCCAGGACCTTTGATTTACATGCTGCTCATGTGTAATTCTTGGCTGACTTTTAACTTTTTAAGAGTCAACTTTCCTTCACCAGGTGAAATCCTGCATGAAGCTCCAAAGCAAGGATGATTGACTGTTATGTTGTATTTTTTACCTTTGCGAACTGTTGCGCAATTACCGCCGTCTTTGTATTTGTGTGCCTTACGGGCACCGTGAGGGTCCCTTAGGGATAGAATGCTTGCTGGTTGGGGATCAAATACTTATTTCCCAAAATGACATACAAATTATTTTAGAAATGTTATTTAATATTAAGTTTTAAGATTCAAATTTGTATAGCACATTTTATGCACAAGACAATTCAAATCAGCACATTATATCAAACCAAGGAAAATCACAGCACAAAATATAATAAAATATGTAAGACAACAAAATACACAAATATGATACACGTAATAAGAGGAACAAAAATTAAGCCAAAATTGTGTAAAATAAAAAAATGTAAAGTAAGCAAAATCACAAAAAAAAAAGTACAACTCAGGGCATTCAATCGTTTGCAACTGGACTGCTTAGTTTGTCTTGCAATACGTTTCGCCTCTCATCCGAGTAGGCTTCATCAGTTCATGCTAATAGACTTAGATTGGTCAGATCTCGTCCAATGGTTGGTGCCAAAACCCACATTAGGTTAATTGAACACCCTGAAATGACAACGACCTGGACGAATGAGAACATTCACAGGTATAAAAAGTACACATTTGTAGATGCCATAGGTGTAGGAAGTGGCTAATTAATTTGTTTTGAATCAGGATTTAAAAATGCTGAGCATTTCGGTAGACCTGCAGTTTTCAAGAAGCTTGTTCCACAGTAAAGGAGCATGGAAATTAAGTGTTGCCTCTCCAAGTTTTATTCTGAATCTGGGAACAGAAAGCAAACACTACTCCTGACAACTTGAGGGTTCATAAAAGACCAATGTATAAACCAGTAGAACCTCCATTTTCAACTACATTTTTTGTAAAAATGTTAGCCGTCTTGTGTATCATGCGACCAAACATTGCACATAACAGACATTGTTATGTTATGTTTTTGTGTTGAGTTCTTCCTTGCCCTGATGTGGGATCTGAGCCGAAGATGTCGTGGCTTGTGCAGCCCTTTGAGACACTCGTGTTATAGGGCTATAAAAATACATGTTGATTGATTGATTGCTATTTGATTGTTTATTATTCAATGGGATTAAGTGCCCAAACAAAGAATCCCACAAATTGGAGACTTTGTACCTTTTTCATTGGGTATGGCTGCAAAATAAACCACTATGTAGCCAAAGACATTTGCAAGTTCCAACATTTTAATAAAGAAGGTGAGAAGTACTGCAGAAATAGCACAGTACAGAAATGGCGTAAATGTGCCTCTCCCTTTCTCTCTCCTTCTCCACTCATTGCCTTCTTTGCCAACAAGAGTCTTCAATAAAAAGCCAAAAGGATGTAAATGTTCATTAATTCTGTATTCTCTATAAAATGCTATAAAAATGTATTTGTTTTTTGTGTTAGTTGGTCTTCGTCTGACCTTTTGGAATGAATTACTAAGGAAAACTGAAGTACTCTTTAGTAAGTTTCCTCACTGTAAGTGAGGCTCTTAATCATGGCTATAATGGACAATATTACCGGCAGCAGGCTAATGATTAATGCCTGAGTCGGTTAAAAAAAACTGACCTCCTTTTCTGCTGTGTTGCACATAAAGCTGTTAACTCGTACTCTAAATATACACCACAGATTTACCTGACATAAAACTACCAATAAATCCTGTGTGTCTGGATTATAACCTATTCTCCTTCCTAATATCTTAGATTAAAGGCCTACTGAAACTCACTACTACCGACCTCGCAGTCTGATAGTTTATATATCAATCATGAAATATTAAAATTGCAACACATGCCAATACGGCCTTTTTAGTTTACTAAATTACAATTTTTGTCACGCGTTCAGCGCACTTGCTGCGCGGAGTTGCCACTTCGTGGATGCACAACGACCAGTCAGCAGGATTGCAGGTAAGACTTGTTTTTAATATAATAAAACAGAAGAACACTGACACAAAAATGGAAAAATAAAGCGCATGCCTATGCACGGGAAGCTAATGCTAAACTTAGCTGGAGACAAAAAGTACAAAAATATAACGTGCCGACCGCACGCGAAGCTAAGGCGGAACTTAGCACATGGAAAACACAAGACCGAATACATACGTGACTTGTTGCAAAAGCAAACAATGGACCGAGGACGAACTAAGGAATCAGGTGGGCTTAAATACACAAATAATAATCAGAAACAGGTGTGTGACAGGAGCCCGTGAGGAGGAGCACAATACGTTGCCATGGTGACTAAAACAAACGAGGAAGTGCTCAAACACAAGGATCGGCACAGTCCAGAAACAAACATGATGAAAAACATATCAAAAGGCAAAACCATAAACGATCCGAGTCGCAGATCGTGACAATTTAAAATTTCCCGCGGAGTTTCTTGTTGAAAACGTCGCGGAATGATGACGCGTATGATGACGTGTGTTTGTGACGTTTCGGGTTGGAGGGGACATATTAACTCAGCACCAGTTACGGCTAAAAGTCGTCTCTTTTCATCGCGCAATTACACAGTAATTTGGACATCTGTGTTGCTGAATCTTTTGCAATTTGTTCAATTAATAATGGAGACTATAAAGAACAATGCTGTTGGTGGAAAGCGGTGGATTGTAGCTGTCTTTAGCACCGAGACACAGCCAGTGTTTCTTTGTTTGTTGTGAAGCTTTAACACAGAGCGGTCAAGCAAACATGTTTCTCTACGTCAAACAGCATGTTTTTGGATGGGAAACTTGTGATATATATTTTACCAGTAGCTGTCAAAGAAGGCAGCTGTGAGCTTGTCTCCTTGGCTTCTCTCTGAGACACTGGCGTGTTCACCGCACCCATTCGACCTCGAGGTATGTCTTTACAATCTCACTTAAACACTCTTAAAACAATAAGCAGATAAGGGATCTTCCAGGATTATCCTAGTAAATGTGTCTAATTACATCTGAAACGCTCACACTGCCGCCGCCCGGAGCCGTTGCTTTTTATTTTATTTTATTTTAATTTTATTTCTAGTCCTTCACTATCAATATCCTCAGCCACAAATCTTTCATCCTCGCTCAAATAATGGGGAAATTGTCGTTTTCTCTGTCCGAATAGCTCTTTTTGTTGGAGGCTCCCATTTTGAACAATGTGAGGACGTGAGGAGCCATCACCCTTGTGATGTCATCGTCTGCTACTTCCGGTAAAGGCAAGGCTTTTTTGTTAGCGACCAAAAGTTGCAAACTTTATCTTCGATGATCTATACTAAATCTTTTCAGCAAAAATATGGCAATATCGCAAAATGATCAAGTATGACACATAGAATGGACCTGCTATCCTCGTTTAAATAAGAAAATCGCATTTCAGTAGGCCTTTAAATAAGCGACTGTTTGAAGCCAGAGAAAACATCCTGCTTGGCAAATCTATAGACACAGATGTAGAAATGCAAGATCACATTACAACAAGACCACAGATGGTAACAAAAAACGGAGACCAGAAAGAGATTTTGTAGCAGAGTGCGCGTTAGTTGTAAACGAGAGCAAAGTTTTGATGAAGGACAAACTAATGTCAGAGACTGAGGCTGTTCCAGCTTCCTGCTCCGCGGCTAGCACATGTGATCCCGCCTGTCACTCACACTACATTGCCACGACAATCATCGTGGCGCCGACGCCCGGGGGCCGGGACAAGCCTGTCCTTGTAACAAACAGTAGCCCTCTGTGATCTGACGCCGATAACTGCCATGAAGGCAAGCGCGCACAATGGACAACAAACTTACGGAGCCACATGATTGCTATCACATGAACACAAACTATAACACATCATGAAAGTTCATAGAATTCTAATTCTTTAAAACTGAAGATATCCGCTACATTCACTTTTTAGTGGTAATTATTTGCTACATTAGTTTGTATAATGTGGATAAATGCGTTCATGCATACGTGCATTCATTACATGCGTGTGTGTGTGTGTGTGTGTGTGTGTGTGTGTGTGTGTGTGTGTGTGTGTGTGTGTGTGTGTTGTGCTCACATATCATTATGCCACATGTGAGACAGAGGAGTGAGAGAGGGGCACTTGGCGTTTTTGTGTGCGTTAGCCACAGGGCAGGGAGCAGAGACTTGTCAAGTTGTGGAAGGGATGGCAAAGTGGACGGTGATGCCAGCGCTCTGTGACAGCTCTTTCACACACACATACTAACACGGGGGAAAAAATGAACGCTTGAACCACCACCCCTCAAACCTACCCTTGTGCACAAACGCTAGCTGTGAAAGCTGGGATGCAGCAAGAAAACACGACTGGTGGAATCTCCCTTTAACTGGAGGCCGATTGGTGTGTGTGTGTGTGTGTGTGTGTGTGTGTGTGTGTGTGTGTGTGTGTGTGTGTGGGAAGGGGTGAGGTGGGCTTGCGGGGAGGTAGAACGGGGGTTCAAAGTGTCACATTAATTTGTGGCTGTGCTGTTTCTGAAAGAGGCTAACCCCACTGCCACTTGAGTTTAGCACAACAGTGCAAAGCATACTGGCAGACAGGATACATAAAGTACACACACACACACACATACACACACCATACTTGCCAACCTTGAGACCTCCAAATTCGGGAGATGGGGGAGGGGGAGGGGGGCGCCTTGAGGCAGGGTCGAGGGGAGAGCGGGGTTTGGTGGTATCGGGGGTGTACCGTTTTTCTCGGACTATAAGTCGGTGTTTTTTTCATCGTCGCCGGGGAAACAGGTGCGGGTGCTGCAGCCGAAGAAGGCAGCGTCGTGAAGGCAGGCGTAGTCGTCGCTGTCGTGGAGGCAGGCGCAGTCGTCGCCGTCGTGGAAGCAGGTGTGAGTGCTGCAGCCGAAGAAGGCGGCGTCGTGAAGGCCGCAGGAGCCAGCGGCGGCATGGAAACCACAGTAGTCGTCGGCGGTGTGAAAACCGCTGTTATGGCCGTGGAAGAAGGCGTAGTCGTCGTCGGCGCTGGTGTGGGCTCCAGCCCCTTCGTCGGCGCTGGTGTGGGCTCCAGCTTCGGAGCTGGTGCTGGAGTGGGCTCCAGCCCTGGAGCTGGTGCTGGAGTGGGCTCCAGCAATAGGGATGGTGCTGGAGTGGACTCCAGTAATAGGGCTGGTGCTGGAGTGGGCTCCAGCCTAGGAGCAGGTGCTGGTGTGAGAACCAGGTGAAAGTCTGAAACCGGTGTGAGAACCAGTTCTGGGTCGGAGGCTGGTGTGAAAACCAGGCTAGAGTCCATCTCTGGTGCGAGAACCAGGCTAGAGTCCATCTCTGGTGCGAGAACCAGGCTAGGGACAGCGACTAAGACATGGATGGAACAAAGGTGGAGGAGGACGCGTTGGAGTTTGTGGCTTAGCAGGTTGCAACTGTGCTACATCTGTAACAGTTGCCAACCTGAGCCTCCCCTTCAAACAGCGGATGCCAGACGCATTCCTTAATGTGTGAAGAGGTCTTTAAGGGTGGGCGGCGGGAGGTAAGGAGGAGGGCAGATTCCTCCCCACTAGAATTACCCTTAGAAAAAGGAGAAAAACCCAAAGATTTGGGCTGGGCTTGAGGACTTAGTGACTGAGATGAAAAAGTAGGTGAACATTGAGAACTAAACTTGCATCTGGAAAAAACGTCCTTATGTAAATCTTTATCAATATTGTCCAGAAAATTAAAGTCAATATCTTTAGAAAAAGGCTGGGAATTATATTCCCCAAAAAAATGTTCGGTGACGTCACCGGAAGGCGTTGCCGACATGACGTCACCGCTGCCGTCTGTGAAAGAGACATGGCGGTCGAAAGAAAGTTTGGACATGAAACTAAAGGGATTACCTGGCTTGTGAGGAGTATCCTGGACGGGTTGAAGCTTGCTGTGTTCGCTGAAAGAGAGTCGTGGAGTGAAAGCGTCACTACAGCGGGCAGCGTGATCGGATTCGGAAGGCACATCACCGCAATGACGAATCTCCGCCTCCCGTGCTCGGAGCTTTTTCCACGTGCCTATATCAAAGGCGTTCTCTTTCCAGCTGTCAATCGCGAAGGAATCTCTTGCTGGGTTCATACTGTGAGGACTGGTGGGCATGGTAATGCCAGGTTTGTCCCTCCGTGGATGCGTTGACATGAACACAACAAAGGTAGGCTCTTAAAATATTTATTTAACAAAAAGAGAGCTCTGAACAGAAATACTGGAGCTAATAAAAAGGCAAACCAAAAACGCTAGTATGAAAAACTAGGAAGTAAAAATAGACAAACTAAAATAGCACGTTGGCACAAAAGACAAAACAAATCATCAGTATGTAAACTGGACAAAACAAGTGGCTTAGCGTGAGAAGCTAGCGAGAATAGAAATACTTGCGTGAAAGCAAATGATCAAAATCCAGACGTACAGCGGCGTGAAAGCAAACTATGAACCCAGACCGAATGAACAGAGAAGACTGGCTTAAATAGGAGGGTGATAATTAGTGGCAGGTGTGCGGGGCGAGACTAGCAGGTGGACTGATGAGTGACCATGGTGACAAAGCAAACAGGAAATAAGGAGTCGGAGAAATATACAAAATGGAAAAATAAATAGTGTAGATCTGGGGAGCAGATCGCAACAAAAATTCTGTTTTTATAAAGATAATGCTCAGTTTTGATTGGCACTGTGTTATGGTCATGTACTTTGCTGTGAATAACTACACTGAATTATACTGAGGTTGTGTCATTTGCTACTAATACAGTAGTACCTCATCCTACAAGCTTAATGGTTCTGTGACGGAGCTCTTAACTCAAAACACTTGTATCTCAAATCAAAGTCTGTCATTGTAATGAATTGAAATTAATTTAAACTGTGCTTGCTGTCCCCCAAAAGCACACTTTTAGCATGTAACATGCCTTTTAAAGAAAAAAACTAACTTTTAGATCATAAATATTGAACAAAAACAAAAATAAATAGAATGTACTACTAATAACTACAGTCATTTTTGAAGTAATGTAATAACAATCTACATCCTTATGTACCTTAGAGAGTGAGCTTATACAGCATCTCCTTATAGCTGCTTTTCCTTCAAACACACATTCATGGTTAAATGTCTGCTGTTTAGATATTATTTTAACATTCTTGACTCATTCTGCTTCAGTATGGGGCAGGCTAGCAGTGACACGCTCGGTTTGCTTTGCCAGGTTGGTTTGATTGATTGATTGAAACGTTTATTAGTAGATTGCACAGTACAGTACATATTCCGTACAATTGACCACTAAATGGTAACACCCGAATAAGTTTTTCAACTTGTTTAAGTCAGGGTCCACTTAAATCATTTCATGGTGACACGTTCTGTCAGGTTTTTGATGATTCTTTAAATCAATAAATACCATCTCCTTCTTCTTCTCACGCTGTCCTTCACACTCACTTTCCTCCTCATAGTTGGAAAACAAAGATATGTCGATCTCTAGCTTGACGCCAATGCTAGCAAGTTTCGGGCAAGTTTTTGCAACCAGGTGTTTTGGGCAGATCTCACCACCAACTAATGGCGGGGATGCTTGGAACTCAAATTGTTGCTTAAAATTTAAAGAGGCCCTTTTATTAAACCAACTTTCCTTACCTATTGGTCCCTGCGTTGTATATTTGGGATCTGCTTATGTACCGAAAATTTGAAAATAAACTGTGGAAGCATTGCGGGGATATTTATAAAACAATTGTGCCTTCCTTTATACAAACCCCATTTCCATATGAGTTGGGAAATTGTGTTAGACATAAATATAAACGGAATACAATGATTTGCAAATCCTTTTCAACCCATATTCAGTTGAATATGCTACAAAGACAAGATATTTGATGTTCAAACTCATAAACTTAATTTTTTTTGGGGCAAATAATAATTAATTTAAAATTTCATGGCGGCAACATGTGCCAAAGTAGTTGGGAAAAGGCATGTTCACCACGGTGTTACATCACCTTTTCTTTTAACAACACTCAATAAACGTTTGGGAACTAAGGAAACTAATTGTTGAAGCTTTGAAAATGGAATTCTTTCCCATTCTTGTTTTATGTAGAGCTTCAGTTGTTCAACAGTCCGGGGTCTCCGCTGTCGTATTTTACGCTTCATAATGCGCCACACATTTTCGATGGGAGACAGGTCTGGACTGCAGGCGGGCCAGGAAAGTACCTGCACTCTTTTTTTACGAAGCCACACTGTTGTAACACGTGCTGAATCTGGCTTAGCATTGTCTTGCTGAAATAAGGAGGGGGGGCCATGAAAAAGACGGCACTTGTAATCAGACGCTGTGGTCAGAAAGATCCTTCTTTTTCGCAATCCTATTGTTGTGAGGCTCGTACATGCACATAAATCCTCAGCTGCTGCCATTTCAAATGTAAAGTAGCGTATAGTTCAAAATAAATCTGTCAGTAGACTCGCTATGGAAGCACTAAAAACTACAACAAAGATGGCGGGGAGCAGAGGCAGTCGAAGTTGAGTCACATAAATAAGACCTCCCTTAAAGCGGTGCATCCTGTATCGACGGTCAGAAAACAGCTTGAACAGAGCCTGTAAAATATCATTTTAGGAACATTTTGACCAAATAACCAACATTATATGTTATGCAGACCACAAGGAAGGGCGTTTTATGGAGACAAAAAAATCATAATATGACCCCTTTACAGCATAACAAATAGTCGAGAGACAGCGGTTATCTCAAAACACTCTTGAGTTGATGTACCACCGTATGCTAAAACTAATACAGTACTTTCAAATAAGAGTAACTTGTAATATAAAACATTACAATAAGTGTAACTAGTCATGCTGGAAGCAATTTGCCCAACACTGCATACAGTACACATATATATCAAATACTTTTCCAGGAGATATAAATAGTTGCTGGTGAAAACCCCCGAGGGGTAAACTGGCCAGGGCCCCCCGACCACTTAAACCACTCGTCCCCATTAACGGGCTCCCAGATATTAGTATGCTCCCCGGGGAACAGGTGTGCGCCAACCAACCATTTACCCTCGCTCCTCTTTTTGTCTTACTCAACTGTCCCACACGCCCACCTCCTCGTCATGATGCTGCTCAATATATTAGATTGATTTATTTGTTTCAGTGTTCTCTGGGATGAACTCCTCTCCCTTTCTCTCGCCTTTTCTCTCTCTCATTCTGGGCAAACTGAAACCTATTAGGGAGCAGAGCACTTGTAGCAGAGAATGTAGGGCAAGCGAGGAGTAATAAAAAAGTATTGACTTTTTCAGCGACTGTACGCAGCGTGAAAGGGGTGCCGCGGCCTTGTCCGACATGAAAGGAGCTCCATTAATTTCACTTATTTCACCCGGGCCCCTGTCAGGAGGCCCTAATGTGTCCCATGCACACTTCTTGCATGCAGCCACCACTCAAGACAGCGCCATGCAGCTCGAGTCTGATTATCAAATGAGTTGACGTTCAACATTTAAGCAAGAATAAGAGGGCGGGATTGAAAGGTAAACAACTAATTTCTAATTCCTTTCTCGAGACACAAAGAGGCCTTTCATACTAAGCTAATTTTTTTACCAGCCTCACCTCCTTCTATTGATTTTTACTCTCATGTTGAGGCTTGCTTTACTGGAAATTGACCTAGAGTACCAAAATAATGACACTTTTGGTTCAAGTAGGGGATTAAGAGTCAATGAACCTTAACTTCTATTTGGTTAACACTTTCACACCCATTGATTTAGTTTTGCATGACTTTCTTGAAGGTGGTGACTAGCTGTCTATAGCAGGGCTATTCAACTGGCGGCCTAATATGGGCCAGGAATGACACCAGACCGGCACACAAATTCTGTTCAAAAACATGGAAGAGACTTACAGTACATCATTTCAATCCTAAAAACACTAGAGCATTGTCATTTAGAGGATCTTTGACTATAGCTTTTTGACAGTAAGCCCTTAAAAACAGCGGAGCGCTCCTGTTGTATAGACAGGGCTATTTTTTTTTTTTTTACAGAATTTAGAAACTGTTACGTGTGTGGGGGGGTGGGGGTTGGTCGCAGCTTGCTGCAAGGTTTGTTCCACCTGGATGCAGACAGACCACTCCGGACAGGACGCGCAGGTAGGAACATGATTTATTGTCGAAAATCAAACGGGCACCAAAAACAGAAAACAAGCCAGAAGAAATAAGTGCCGATCGCACTGGACGCTAAGGCTAACACTTAGCATTAAGCAAGAGACAAGGAATACTCACGTAAGTGTAGCCTGAAGCAAACAAAGAAGCCAGGCCGACTGACCGGCAAAGGCAAGCTTAAATAATGCCTCTGATTAGTGTTTGGAAAACAGGTGAACGTCCCGAACACCAATCAGAAACAGGTGAAAACAATAAGCAACCATGGTAACCAAAACAAACTCAAGGGTGCACAAAACAGGAACTGAATCCAAAACTAACAGAAAATAAAACTGTCACGCTTCACGCTTCACTTGCTGCGCGGAGTTGCCACTTCGTGGATGCACACACGACCAATCAGCAGGATTGCAGGTAGGAATGAGTTTTAATGTAATAAAACAAAAGAACACTGGTGCAAAAAAGGGGAAAAACAAAGCGCGTGCTAATGCATGGAAAGCTAATGCTAAAAACGTAGCAGGAAACAGAAAACATTAAACGACGTGCCACACGCACGTGAAGCTAAGGCGGAACTTAGCACAAAATAATAGAGGACACAGGATACAAAACGTGACGTGTTGCGAAAAGCAAGTAATGGACCGAGGACGAACTAAGGAATTAGGTGGGCTTAAATACACAAATAATTATTAGAAACAGGTATGTGACAGGAGCCCGTGCGGAGGAACACAGTACGTTGCCATGGTGACTAACACAAACAAGGAAGTGCTCAAACAAGGATCGGCAGAGTCCAGAAACAAATCATGAACAAAGACATATAAAAAGGGCAAAACCATAAACGATCCGAGTCACGGATCGTGACAAAAACAACATGATCCGGGCCACGGATCATGACAGTAACACTGATAAAATGAAGAGACATGAATCAAATGTCCATTGCAGAGGATGCTGGTTCCCAGCAATATATGACATAAGAAATATAGCAACGGGAGAAGTCGGCACCTTCTGAGTCCTTAGTTTTCTGGAAATTTGGCCACATTTTGGGGTAGGCGAAATGCGCATTTTCTAAAGGAGTTCTACGGTTTCCGAATGTCTGCAAGGCTGTGAATGTGTCCTGACTGGCAAGGAAAAGAGAGGGAGAGCCAGGAGGTGTGTGTGTGTGTGTGTGTGTGTGTGTGTGTGTGTGTGTGTGTGTGTGTGTGTGTGTGTGTGTGTGTGTGTGTGTGTGTGTGTGTGTGTGTGTGGGGTGGGGGGGCTTATTGAGTGGGCAACCGCTGTCATAAGCAAACCATGAGTGCATCCCGAAAAAGAAAACAAGAAAATGTAATCCTGCATGGAATGATTCCTTTGCCTGTAAAATACAAATAAAATGGTCTCACTATGTCAAAAAAATTTGTCACTTGGTCAATATCAAAAAAGATTTACACGACGGACGGGTGCCTTTGCAAGAGCGAGCGTCTGCAAAAGTGACCCCCGATGAAGATCTCCTCACTTTCCTTATAGCAAAAGTGCAGAGAAGTGCAATGGGTCAATGAGTCCATGTGCCTAAAATTATTCTTGAAGGCAGGGGCCACTCCAAAAAATCGAAGTGATGAAGAGGGTGAAGCTTGGGAAAAATTTTAGCAACAGGTTGTTTAACTAATTATAGTATAATTATAAATTTTAAATCTGAGACGCTTCACGGTGAGAGAGGGGTTAGTGGATCTACCTCACAATACGAAGGTCCTGAGTAGTCTGGGGTTCAATCCCGGGCTCGGGATCTTTCTGTGTGGAGTTTGCATGTCCTCCCGTGAATGCGTGGGTTTCCTCTGGGTACTCCGGCTTCCTCCCACTTCCAAAGACATGCACCTGGGGATAAGTTGATTGGCAAGACTAAATTGGCTCTAGTGTGTGAATGTGAGTGTGAATGTTGTCTATTTATCTGTGTTGGCCCTGCGATGAGGTGGCGACTTGTCCAGGGTGTACACCGCCTTCCGCCCGATTGTAGCTGAGATAGGCACTAGCGCCCCCCGTCACCCCAAAGGGAATAAGTGGTAGAAAATGGATAGATGGATGGATAAATCTGAGACTAGTTCCTCCTTTTTGAGAGTTTAACATATGTACAATTATTTCTTAACAATGCGAAAATCGCTTAAACTCTGGGTAACATTTAGATTCCTTCTTCTTTCAGGCATCCAAATCCCCAAAGCAACACAAGGCTTGAGATGGCAGTTGAATGCGTGTGTATGTGTGTTTTCCTAAAGAAGTAACATGGAGTTCTAGATAAATGTGTGAATTTAAGTTTACCGGGATGTATATTATAATGTTCTATCAACTGTTTTGCGGCGCCATACTAATTGTTTTTTTTTAGAATAGCAGGAGTCTAAAGGTGTCCAGTTCTAAAGTTGGAAAAAAACAAACATTTGAATGATGAAAATGTTTTACAATGCTACTCCTGTTCATGAGACCAGCCCTCTCCCACTTTGCAAGGTATAATAAAAAACAAAATTAATGCATTATAAAGTAGTGTGTTGGCATGTGTTTCTATGTATTTATACGTGCGTGTGTGTGCGTGTGTACACGAAGGAGGGAAGAGTGAGAGGCTATCGGCAGACAAAAACTAATCAGTGTGTGTGAGATAAGAAAGCAGCCTTTATGGTGTATGGTAATCACCCACCACCACTCCTCTTGACCTGCCACCGCCATGCATAATCACTTCGACTTATTCACATGATTGATGAAATACGCGTCTGTGAAATCTGAGCTGCTTTTGTTATCATCCTGTTTTTTTCTCGTATGCCCCCAACCCTCCCGGCCCTCCCCTAGTGTCTTTCCATTTTTTCCAATTGCTCTTGTCGTCTTCAACCTCTCTGCATATCTCCCCCCTCCCGTGCAGTGGCAAAAGATGTCTAGAAATATGTACAAACAAGAAATTACGCACACAGCACGGGGTCCGACTTGAAGTACTGTTCAATTCGCGCTACTGATACCATGTATGAGAATGAAGAGGGAAAAGAGGGGAAGGAAGAAAGAGGTAATTAAAAAGTAAAATATAGAAGTGTCGATCAAAGGGATACTAGAGTGGAAGGAAATGGATAGAGAGCTCTTGTTGTACCAATTAGGAACAGACACATATTATAACAGTAAAAAACACTTGAACAAAAAGCAACGGCAAGTCCACTTGAGGACACAACAATATTGACTGTCGGGCACTGAACTGTGAGTTCCGCTCTTAAATTTCAGCAACCATGGTATTATACCTTTTCAAACAACCAAATAGAGAACCAAAACATGGATATAACTCAGGCCATGTCTACACACTTAAACTAATAATTATTTAGCCTAAGCCACACTAAACCATCTTTTAAGTTAACACTCCCCGGACAAATTTTTACACGGGGAAGTGCGCCGTGTATTTATTTATTTATTTATTGGGGACGGCGTGGCGCAGTGGGAGAGTGGCCGTACGCAACCCGAGGGTCCCTGGTTCAATCCCCACCTAGTACCAACCTCGTCACGTCCGTTGTGTCCTGAGCAAGACACTTCACACTTGCTCCTGATGGGTGCTGGTTAGCGCCTCGCATGGCAGCTGCCTTTATCAGTGTGTGAATGTGTGTGTGAATGGGTGAATGTGGAAGTAGCCCTTTGAGTACCTTGAAGGTAGAAAAGCGCTGTACAAGTACAACCCATGTATTTATCATTTATCTACGGCTCTTAGCTTTGTATGGACTCATTGATCGTTTACAAACTGAGTTCGAAGAGGAAGTGAAGTCAGAAAGACCGCGCTCCACACAGGAAGTGATGTCAGAGAGAACACGCCACAGCCAGCTCCATAACAACCGGAGTTAACTACTGGAAAGATGGAAACGAACCATCCAGACATGCCCATGTTTTTCCTACAGACGCTTGTGGAAATCACACATGAATACCTTAAGTGAAGGAAACCTGCGATTGCAGCTATTTGAGATACAACACATCTCAGACGGCAAGAGGACTTTCGAATGTCCGGGTCATCTGTGATTCTACTTACAGAAAAACTTATTCGTGGATGTGATACAGGCAGTGTGTGACTACAAATATTGCATATGGATGTGACTGTGAAATGGCCAGGCAGCGTGCAATGATGCCCGCATCTTCGCCATTAGCGCGCAGCTGAAATATGGAACCATCCCCCCGTGTCCCAGACAACTGCTGGAAGATGAAGATCGGGTCCAAGTTTTTCTTTTGGGTGACCCAGCTTATCCCATGACGCCACATCTCACAAAAGAATACCCCAACAGCGGAGTCAAGCCACAACAACAATACTTTGGATATTCTCTGTGCAAGGGCCGCATGGTCACCAAGTGTGCGTTTGGAAGACTGAAGGCACGCTTTGGTTCACTGCGCCGCCCCACAGACATCAACTAGACTGACCTACCATTCGTTGTGTATGCTTGTTTTATACTCCATAACTACTGTGAAGCCATGAAGGAGCCACTTAACGAGCAGTCCATGGCTGCTGCCTTGGAGTACGACCGCCAATTTTAGCCTCCATGCACAGGCTGGATTGCAAAAATGGAAAATGAAGGTGAAGGCAAAAGAGTGAGGAGTGTCCTGACCGGATATTTAGATCCCTAGATTATTTGTTGGAAGTGTTGTAAAATGTTCTTCATCCGACTTGTCCAGGGTGTACCCCGCCTACTGCCCGAATGCAGCTGAGATAGGCTCCAGCGACCCCCCGCGACCCCAAAAGGGACAAGCGGTAGGAAATGGATGGATGGATGCTCTTTATCGCATTGTCTACTTTCTCATGAGGGGGTCCGGTCAGATGGCCATGGATGACATACTGGCTGTCCAGAGTCAGGACCCAGGATGGACCGGTCGTCCAGAGTCGGGACCCAGAATGGACCGCGTGCCTGTGTATCGGCTTGGGACATCTCTGCGCTGCTGATCCGCCTCCACTTGGGATGTTTTCCTGCTGACTCCGCTGTGGACGGGACTCTCGCTGCTGTGATGGATCCGCTTTGGACTGGACTCTCGCAGCTGTGTTGGATCCACTATGGATTGAACTTTCACAGTATCATGTTAGACCCGCTCAACATCCATTGCTTTCGTCCTCTCCAAGGTTCTCATAGTCATCATTGTCACCGACGTCCCACTGGGTGTGAGTTTTCCTTGCCCTTATGTGGGCCTACCGAGGATGTCGTAGTGGTTTGTGTTGCGGTTTGTGCAGCCCTTTGAGACACTAGTGATTTAGGGCTATATAAGTAAACATTGATTGATGATTGATTGATTAAAGATCATGATGGCTCAGGTGATTCACTACAATAGGGCCCCACAGCACACTGGATTCTAGTTAATTGAAATACCACAACAATGGTTAATGTTCTAAGGAGATTAATTTTAACTTAAAAACTTGCACACAAAACACAGCAAACAGATGTAAAATGCACAGCAAACTATTTACAATACAGCTCTTTTAAATAACTTCACGGTGAAGGATTTTTGTATTTATTTATTTTTTCTCTGCGCATACGTACTAGGTTGCGTTGCGCCAGCGGACGTTGGGGTGCAGGGGTCTTGAACGGTGGCATTGTTGTGTGCAGACACAGATACAGTTAGGTGAGATTTACCCTGGATAACCTTATCCGGCTTAGTGTAAATGGGGCCTTAGTAGTCAGTGTACAACAGTTCCAGAGGTTGATACTGGGCTTCTCTTGCACCCCCCTATGATAACATCACTGGTGGAACTGGTGTAGGTGAGACACTTTGCGCTCTGTCACCTTCAGTTTGCTAAACAAGGCGTGTGTCATTTTAGAAGTGTGTTTGAGCTCGTTACCATGTTAGACAACTACCGTTTTTTTCGGACTATAAGTCGCAGTTTTTTTCATAGTTTGGCCGGGGGTGCGACTTATACTCAGGAGCGACTTATGTGTGAAATTACTAACACCATACCGTAAAATATTAAATAATATTTTTTAGCTCATTCACTTAAGATACTAGACGTATAAGATTTCATCGGATTTAGCAATTAGGAGTGACAGATTGTTTGGTAAATGTATAGCATGTTCTATATGTTATAGTTATGTGACCCACCCATAATGTCTCACATTTTTGTGTTGATTTATTTATTTTATTTTGTGGTTTGAATTCGTTTTGGAGCTGTCATCCCACATTTGTCGCTATTCACCTTGGTCAGCAGGGGGCAGTAGAGCGTTTCTTCCTAATTGAATGGTATTACCTGCAGACCGGAAGTGTCTAGTCATTCTGATGAGAGCGACCAGTCTGTGAACAACTGAAACGGTCTATGTGCTTTTTCCTCCTGTTTAACAGGTTAGTTCTGGTGAATCAACTCACTGAATGGTATCTATATGATCATTATAATTTTAAGTACACGTTCTGATGGTGGAGCCTAATTCTAAAGTGTTTGCAAGGCTGTAGTTAGTGTTTGTGAATGAATCCAGTGCCGAGCACAGTAGTATGGCTGCAGTAATCAATACAAAATGGCGACGTGAGTGCGCAATGTTTGTATAGGAACTTATGATCCTAATTCAGACTCCCAAATTAGAGCTCCCATTTTCATATTGATTTTGTAATATATTTTGTATAATGTGTGTGTTCTGAAAAAGGTTTTACATGCTATTTTATTGTGTTTAGACTTGGTTATATAAGTTAAGCTCTCAGGAATGGTCAATGAACATTTCAAGTACAGTAACTTGATGCTGCTATTACAAGAAGAACAATATGAAGACAAGTAAAGTGCTGCTGCTATTACAAGAAGAACAATATGAAGAAAAGTAAAGTGCTAAAATAAATGTTGCTAAAAAGTGCATTAAGTTAAAGGTAAATATTCCTGAGAATGACAAGACAGTAAAATAAGGTCTAATTGGGCACCATATTGTATGTTTTGGAGTGATGATGTGGATATGTGTAAATATATGGGAACAAGGCATACATTATTGTTATGGTATTTATAACTCCAGTGATACAGTAACAGTTTAATGAAAGTTTATTGAGTGTTTTGATGAAAATAGAGGTAAAGATAAAGTAAAATACATTGACATGATAATACAAAATGATAAAAGAGATGGGAAATTAAGTGATTTGTGGATTTCTAATTTATTTTAATAAATTCTGATGAGAGCGACCAGTCTGTGAACAACTGAAACGTTCTATGTGCTTTTTCCTCCTGTTTAACAGGACATTATTATCTGACTGCTTGTCCTGGCTACCTGGGACCTGCAACAGTTATTTGAATGACTCTTACCATAATATGTTACGTTAACATACCAGGCACCTTCTCAGTTGGTTATTTATGCGTCATATAACGTACACCAGAGGTCACCAACCTTTTTGAAACCAAGAGCTACTTCTTGGGTACTGATTAATGCGAAGGGCTACCAGTTTGATCCACACTTAAATAAATTGCCAGAAATAGCCCATTTGCTCAATTTACCTTTAACTCTATGTTATTATTAATAATTAATGATATTTATCTTTGTGGAAAGACTGATTTTTTTAATGGTTTCTCACAATAAATATATATTTTTGAAGACATGTTTTAAATGGGTTAAAATCCAATCTGCACTTTGTTATAATATATAACAAATTGGACCAATTTAAAATTCTAGATTTTCCAGAACAAAAATTTTAAAATAAATTCAAAAGACTTTGATATAAGATTTACATTTGATTCTATAGATTTTCTAGATTTGTCAGAATATTTTTTTTGAATTTCGATCATAATACGTTTGAAGAAATATTTCACAAATATTCTTCATCGAAAAAACAGAAGCTAAAATTAAGAATTAATTTAAAATGTATTCATTATTCTTTACAATAAAAAAAAAGAAAATACTTGAACATTGATTTAAATTGTCAGGAAAGAAGAGGAAGGAATTTAAAAGGTATATGTGTTTAAAAATCCTAAAATCATTTTTAAGGTTGTATTATTTTCTCTAAAATTGTCTTTCTGAAAGTTATAAGAAGCAAAGTAAAAAAATAAATGCATTTATTTAAACAAGTGAAGACCAAGTCTTTAAAATATTTTCTTGGATTTTTAAATTCTATTTGAGTTTTGTCTCTCTTAAAATTTAAAATGTCGAGCAAAGCGAGACAAGCATGCTAGTAAATAAATAAAATTAAGAAAAATAGAGGCAGCTCACTGGTAAGTACTGCTATTTGAGCTATTTTTAGGACAGGCCAGCGGGCTACTCATCTGGTCCTTACGGGCTACCTGGTGCCCACGGGCACCGCGTTGGTGACCCCTGACGTACACTTATTCAGCCTGTTGTTCACTATTCTTTATTTATTTTAAATTGCCTTTCAAATGTCTATTCTTGGTGTTGGGTTTTATCAAATACATTTCCCCCAAAAATGCGATTTATACTCCAGTGCAAGTTATATATGTTTTTTTTCCTTCTGTATTATGCATTTTCGGCAGGTGCGACGTATTCTCCGGAGCGACTTATACTCCGAAAATACGGTACTTTATATCCTGTCACATTCCTACATCACATGTAGTTACTTTTGTGAGATACTTTGAATATTTTGCATACAACAAACATACTCGTAGATGTATCAGAGAAAAGAAAGCAGGAAACATTAGTTTCTTTCAGGTGTACATTTCCGTCAGGTAAAGTTGGGGGCAGAAATTGAGGTTTAGATTAAGTTTTGGGGCTGCTGAATTAAGGCCCACAGGCTCAGAGTGCTGTTAAACATCAATAATGAGAAACTGGAAAGAAGAGAATGAGGTGGGATGTGGGGCTGGGGGTTTCTTTGCTCCTTGCCGCACAATGTAGATTAAATATGCACAATTCCAATGCAAAACGGGATAGGAGCCGGCAAGGCCAGCGTGCACGTCTAATCCCCTGCGCTGGAGGTTTTTCAGCCAGGGTTAACAGGCTCATCAGTCAACACAGACTGCTTAACACAGGACATCAATGCCATTTGCAAATTTAAGTGTTTGTGATTGCTTCGCTTTACAGATCTCACTGATCCCACCCCACCCAACATGTGCTGGCTGGCAGTAAGTCACAGAAACACACACGTGCTGGACAAAGAATCTATCCAAAAATGCAAAATTATTCAAAAAGACAGGTCATCTGCCAATGCAAATCCAAGTAGACATTGTGAAGAGTATACTTTCATATTTACAATATATAAATGCAAAGATGCAAAGTTAATTTACTCACACATTGTTTATGAGTTGGCTGTCATCTGGCTCATGCAGGTGAGTGTTGTTTAATAGCACACACAGTACATGCACTATACATTTTCTATGAGAATAGGATCAAAGAGCGCGAGAGGTAGGAAGGGGAAGAATGAGAGGATGATGACAGGAGATACAGATAGGTAGTGAAAAGACCTCATTGTACATGCAGTATGGTTCAGTGGAGCGTATCCATACACAGGCACAAGCGGCCCATTAACACATTGACATCCCGTATCTTGCAGGTTTTCTTTCTCAATGTATACTCTGACTAGATAATAGGGGGGCATGATACATTTTTTCAAGCGGATACCGATAAAGGTAACTTCCTGTTTCCCAAGACTGATACCAAAACCTTATTTGTATCTATACTTTTGAAAATTTAACTGCGGTTTTTGCGCACCTGTCTTTGTGTCTGGCTTTAGGGCAACTCCTTTAGCAGATCAGGGATCTAAATAAGCCCACAAAACACTGTCGTAGGGATGCTATGCTTCTCAGGTGGGTGATCATGTGTGATGTATTGAATCTTGATGTTTTTTTCCATCCTCGCAGAATGTTTGAAGAACATATAGAGCTAATAGCAACGCAAAATGTCTTCTTCATGAAGCAGTGAAGTAATGTCAGATCAATACCATGATTGTTTACAACAGTGCTTCTCAAATGTTTTTTGTTACGACCCCCTTGAGAGAAAAACATATTTTGCACCCCCCTTCACTCTCCACCGGGACTATGAATAGTATATCCATTTTCTACCCCTTATTCCCTTTTGGGGTTGCGGGGGGCGCTGGCGCCTATCTCAGCTACAACCGGGCGGAAGGCGGCGTACACCCTGGACAAGTTACCACCTCATGTATGGCCAACACAGATAGACAGACAACATTCACACTCACATTCACACACTAGGGCCATTTTAGTGTTGCCAATCAACCTATCCCCAGGTGCATGTCTTTGGAGGTGGGAGGAAGCCGGAGTACCCGGAGGGAACCCACGCATTCACGGGGAGAACATTCAAACTCCACACAGAAAGATCCCGAGCCTGGGATTGAACCCAGGACTGCAGGACCTTCGTATTGTGAGGCAGATGCACTAACCCCTCTGCCACCGTGAAACCCCCAAGTATTACATGTGCTTCATTATATTCTGGTACGCCAAAAAAAGTGTGTTCCTCGAGGTAACACGTGCCCCCTGTGGCATCGCACCACAAACCCCCCACTATTTAAAAAGGACTGGGTTAAAATGAGCTCAAGGTAAGTTTATAAATAAATAAATGGGTTGTACTTGTATAGCGCTTTTCTACTTTCAAGGTACTCAAAGCGCTTTGACACTACTTCCACATTTACCCATTCACACATACATTCACACACTGATGGAGGGAGCTGCCATGCAAGGCGCTAACCAGCACCCATCAGGAGCAAGGGTGAAGTGTCTTGCTCAGGACACAACATACGTGACGAGGTTGGTACTAGGTGGAGATTGAACCAGGGACCCTCGGGTTGCGCACGGCCACTCTACCACTGCGCCACGCTGTTTACATCACCACAGGGAGGAAATAAATACTTCCTCACTCTAACCCATCTACAGAAAAGTACAGGTAACCTCTACTCATTGGACCGTTTTTATTTTACATTTTTAATGCTGTCAAATTTATCGGCATGACGACATAATTCCTCATATCGACCAAGATGGCGGATTACAGTTGGTACAAAATGCGGCTGCTAGACTTTTGACAAGAACAAGAAAGTTTGATCACATTACGCCCGTACTGGCTCACCTGCACTGGCTTCCTGTGCACTTAAGATGTGACTTTAAGGTTTTACTACTTACGTATAAAATACTACACGGTCTAGCTCCATCTTATCTTGCCGATTGTATTGTACCATATGTCCCGGCAAGAAATCTGCGTTCAAAGGATTCCGGCTTATTAGTGATTCCCAAAGCCCAAAAAAAGTCTGCGGGCAATAGAGCATTTTCCGTTCGGGCTCCAGTACTCTGGAATACCCTCCCGGTAACAGTTCGCGATGCCACCTCAGTAGAAGCATTTAAGTCTCACCTTAAAACTCATTTGTATACTCTAGCCTTTAAATAGACTCCCTTTTTAGACCAGTTGATCTGCCGTTTCTTTTCTTTTTCTTCTATGTCCCACTCTCCCGTGTGGAGGGGGTCCGGTCCGATCCGGTGGCCATGTACTGCTTGCCTGTGTATCGGCTGGGGACATCTCTGCGCTGCTGGTCCGCCTACGCTTGGGATGGTTTCCTGCTGGCTCCGCTGTGAACGGGACTCTCGCTGCTGTGTCTTGGATCCTCTTTGGACTGGACTCTCGCGACTGTGTTGTATCCATTGTGGAATTGAACTTTCACAGTATCATGTTAGATCCGCTCGACATCCATTGCTTTCCTCCTCTCCAAGGTTCTCATAGTCATCATTGTCACCGACGTCCCACTGGGTCATTATTGTCACCAACGTCCGACTGGGTGTGAGTTTTCCTTGCCCTTATGTGGGCCTACCGAGGATGTCGTGGTGGTTTGTGCAGCCCTTTGAGACACTAGTGATTTAGGGCTATATAAGTAAACATTGATTGATTGATTGAATTATATTTATATAGCGCTTTTTCTCTAGTGACTCAAAGCGCTTCACATAGTGAAACCCAATATCTAATTTTTACATTTAAACCAGTGTGGGTGGTACTGGGAGCAGGTGGGTAAAGTGTCTTGCCCAAGGACACAACAGCAGTGACTAGGATGGCGGACGCGGGGATTGAACCTGCAACCCTCAAGTTGCTGGCACAGCCGCTCTACCAACCGAGCTATAACTATCTTTCTAATATGCAGTAATCGTTTACCCTGCTGTATAACTATGATGATACTTGTTTTCATATTTCAATTTGAACATTGGTTGGGTCACTTCTATACTTTTATCACATGATATCAAAATGATATTCAAGACACACAGTTTTTGTAGTGTTGACAGCCTGGGGATAGGTTGATTGGCAACACTAAATGGTCCCTAGTGTGTGAATGTGGGTGTGAATGTTGTCTGTCTATCTGTGTTGGCCCTACGATGAGGTGGCGACTTGGCCAGGGTGTACTCCACCTTTCGCCCGATTGTAGCTGATATATGCATCAGCGTCCCCCGCGACCCCAAAGGGAATAAGCGGTAGGAAATGGATCGATGGATAGTGTTGACAGTTTAAAATTGAACTAATAATTTCATTATTATTGTAATTATTAGGGCTATCAAACTATTAAAATAGTTAATCGGGAGTAATCACATGTTGTTCATAGTTAGCTCAAAAATAATTGCAATTAATTGCAGATATGCAAATTTTTTCATCATTAATTAGTGTACCAAAGACCAGGCCTGGCAATTATTTTGCCTCGGGGGCCAAATCTAAAAAAAAAAATGTCTGTGGATCAGTATATCTATTTTTAGGAACACTAATACAAAACCTCACAATAATGTCTGAATGCTAAAAACGTTATGATAGACCGCCTAAAAAAACCAAAATGGAATTTAATTTTTTTTTACTGAATGAGACACAGAATGTACATGAAAATAAAAAATGTGGGATTTACAATATTAACTATGAACGATAAAACACTGAATATTGACAGCATGTCAACGTCACACCCCATCTCGATCGACATATTTTACTAACAAGCAAAACGCAAAAAAAGGGCAACAAACACAGCGAAATATAAACACGAAGGGTAAAAAAAAACTACAATCTAATATATCACAAAGCTCTAGCACTTTGTTATAAAAATCTCCTTCCGCATCTGTCTGACACCCACATTTAAGGCTCTGGAAACACTCCGTGGAAAAGCTCTCCACCCACACTGCTTGGTGCCACGTCTGAGCTGCTGTGACTTAAACTACCATAGTAACTAATTAGATGAGCATAGTAACTAGTATATCATGCAAAAGCATAGATTCCAACCATTGAACTACTTTGTATCGTTCAAGACTTACAGTTATTTAAAAACCTCACTGCACATCATAATGGCGGCTACAGTTTTCATCTTAAAGATCTAAAAAAATGACAAACCCCGTTTCCATATGAGTTGGGAAATTGTATTAGATGTAAATATAAACGGAATACAATGATTTGCAAATTCTTTTCAACCCATATTCAGTTGGATATGCTACAAAGACAAGATATTTTTTTATGTTCAAAGTCATAACATTTATTTTTTGGGAAAATAATGAACTTAGAATTTCATGGCTGCAACTCGTGCCAAAGTAGTTGGGAAAGGGCATGTTCACCACTGTGTTACATCACCTTTTCTTTTAACAACACTCAATAAAAGTTTTGGAACTGAGGAAACTAATTGTTGAAGCTTTGAAAGTGGAATTCTTTCCCATTCTTGTTTTATGTAGAGCTTCAGTCGTTCAACAGTCCGGGGTCTTCGGTGTCGTATTTTATGCTTCACAATGCGCCACACATTTTCGATGGGAGACAGGTCTGGACTGCAGGCGGGCCAGGAAAGTACCCGCACTGTTTTTTTTTTTTTATGAAGCCACATTGTTGTAGCACATGCTGAATGTGACTTGGCATTGTCCTGCGGAAATAAGCAGGGGCCTCCATGAAAAAGACGGCGCTTAGATGGCAGCAAATGTTGTTCCAAAACCTGTATGTACCTTTCAGCATTAATGGTGCCTTCCCAGATGTGTAAGTTACCCATGCCTTGGGCACTAATGCACCCTCATACTATCACAGATGCTGGCTTTTGAACTTTGCGTCGATAACAGTCTGGATGGTTCGCTTCCCCTTTGGTCTGGATGACACGATGTCGAATATTTACAAAAACAATTTGAAATGTGGACTTGTCAGACCACAGAACACTTTTCCACTTTGCATCAGTCCATCTTAGATGATCTCAGGCCCAGAGAAGTCGGCGGCGTTTCTGAATGTTGTTGATAAATGGCTCTGCTTGTCATAGTAGAGCTTTAACTTGCACTTACAGATGTAGCGACAAACTGTATTTAGTGACAGTGGTTTTCTGAAGTGTTGCTGAGCCCATACGGTGATATCCTATAGAGATTGATCTCGGTTTTTGATACAGTGCCGTCTGAGGAATCGAAGGTCACGGTCATTAAATGTTGGTTTCCGGCCATGCCGCTTACGTGGAGTGATTTCTCCGGATTCTCTGAACCTTTTGATGATATTATGGACCATAGATGCTGAAATCCCTAAATTTCTTGCAATTGCACTTTGACAAACGTTGCTCTTAAACTGTTTGACTATTTGCTCAAGCAGTTGTGGAGAAAGGGGTGCACCTCGCCCCATCCTTTTCTTGTGAAAGTCTGAGCATTTTATGGGAAGAGGTTTTTATACCCAATTAGCCTGCACACCTGTGGGATGTTCCAAATAAGTGTTTAATGAGCATTCCTCAACTTTATCAGTATTTATTGCTACCTTTCCCAACTTCTCTATCATCAAATTCTAAAGTTGATGATTATTTGCAAAAAAAAAAAAAAGTTTATCAGTTTGAACATCAAATATGTTGTCTTTGTAGCATATTCAACTGAATATGGGTTGAAAAGGATTTGCAAATCATTGTATTCTGTTTATATTTAAATCTAACACAATTTCCCAACTCAAATGGAAACGAGGTTTGTTTTAGGGAATGTCCGGCGGGCCAGATTGAAAAGCTTAACGGGTCGCATGCGGCACCAGGGCCTTAGTTTACCCATGTCTGCCCTAGACACATACATTTTCAAGTTTTAACACGATGAACTGACAATGAATTTGCTTTAAAAGGGGATCACTTGGAAGTCTCCTATCAAATTTTAAAAGAAAACTGTCGAAATTATCAAAGTGTGGTTAAAGCGGAGAAAACAAAATATTTGTCAGACTTAATTTTAAATAGCATCAGTAAGCCACGTGTTCATTTTAATACTATCAGTAATGTTCTTAAACCGAATCCAGCCACTTCACTGGAGATGACAAGTGAAACTTGTGAAAAATTTCTCTCCTTTTTTAATGATAAGGTTGCTTCTATTCGGGCAAATCTTTCTCGTTTTCCATTAAGTTTTAATGTGGCCACTCAGTGCTGGACTGTGTTCTGTCACTTTGAGCCTGTGTCCATGCCTGAACTTACAGGAATAGTCGGCAGGCTAAAACCCTCATCATGTTCCACAGACCCAGTCCCCCCTCGCTTTTTTAAAGAAATCTGGGACACTATTGATTTGTCTGTTAGGAACATTATCAACAGCAGCTTGATTTCTGGCTTTGTCCCCTCCTTTTGTAAAAGAGCTGTTGTTGAGCCTTTGATTAAAAAAACAGGTCTTGATCCGACATGTTTGTCAAATTATCGGCCCATTTCCAAATTAGCTTTTGTGTCAAAGATTTTGGAGTAATGTGTTCTGGCACAACTGCAGCCTTTTTTAGATGAAAATAGCACTTTAGATCCATTTCAGTTTGGATACAAAGCTTTGCACAGTACTGAATCTGCACTTTTAAAGGTTTTTAATGACTTGCTTTTAATGTCTGACTCTGGCAGCTCTGCCATTTTAGTGCTTTTAGATCTTACAGTTGCCTTGGACACAATTCTTTTAGACCGCCTGAGAGACTGTGTGGGTGTCAGGGGGACTGCGTTAGAGTGGTTCAGATCTTACCTGTCTGAGAGGTCCTTCTTTGTCAGGCTGGGGGATGCCACCTTCCCTTCTGCCCTGCTTTACTGTGATGTCCCCCAAGGATCTATTTTAGGCCCCATCCTGTTCGCTCTTTATCTCCTCCCTCTTGGAGATATTTTTAAGAAACATGGAGTGTTTTATCACTTTTATGCAGATGACTGCCAAATTTATATGCCGATTTCAAAAAGCCATGGCCCCCTGACACCCCTTCTTAACTGTCTATGCGACGTCAAGGCTTGGTTAGCCCAGAATTTTTTAATAATGAATGAGGGAAAAACGGAAATTTTAGTTTTTGGTCCGGCCCTCACTGACTTGGGACCATTGCAAAATTATGTGCGTCCCAAAGTCACCAGCCTTGGCGTCACTATAGACAGCGATTTTAAACTAGACAAACAAGTCAATGGTGTTTTAAAATCGTGTTTTTATCACCTTCGTCTTTTAGTAAAGGTTAAACCGTTTTTATCTTTTAACCTTTTTGAACAAGTCGTGCATGCTTTTATTTCAAGTCGCCTGGACTACTGCAATGCACTTTATGCTGGCATTAGCCAAAAAGCTCTCTCCCGGTTGCAGTTAGTCCAGAACGCGGCAGCACGACTTTTAACAGGGTCCAGGAAACGCCAGCATATAACCCCAATTCTTCAGAGTTTGCACTGGCTCCCTGTTCATTTTAGAATTGATTTTAAAACATTGCTGTTTGTTTTTAAATCTTTACATGGACTGGCACCTCAATATATCTCGGACCTCATCCAAATTGACATTCCTGCACGCGCTCTGAGGTCCGAGAGCTAGCTCCAGCTCGTGGTGCCCAAGACCAGACTTAAGACCAGGGGAGACAGGGCCTTCTCTGTGGTCGGCCCTAAACTCTGGAACACTCTGCCGCTCCATGTTCAAACTGCTTCCACAGTGGAGTGTTTTAAGTCTCGTCTTAAGACCCACTTTTATTCTTTAGCTTTTAACACTACGTGAGTTGTGTGGTCCTCTGTCCTCTGTGTTTTTTATACACGTTGATTTTTATTTTTACTGTTTTAATTGATTTTACCCTTTAAAATAGTTTTTAATCATATTTGTTTTTATATTGTTTTTATTGGTTTTATTTGTATTTATTGTTTTATTCAGTCATTGGTGGAGCATAATATTGTTTTTAACATGGCTGTGCAGCACTTTAGAAACGTTATTGTTGTTTAAATGTGCTATATAAATAAAGTGGATTGGATTGGATTAAATAAATGTTATTTAAACCTTTATATTTTTTTAAACAGCTCAACACAAAAAGAAAAAACATGATTTAATGATAATAGTAATAATAGTAAAACAAAATGCCTACTGTGTGTTGGTATCTTGCCAGATTTTGTATTAAGTATAACTACATAATTTGTATTCCTGCTTTAGGAGCACTTGCATTCAGATGAGGAGCTACACTTCCTTGTTTAAAGAACAGTTTATGATCACGCTTTGATTGTCAAAAATGTTTGGTAATATCCATCCATCCATTTTCCTACCGCTTGTCCCTTTTGGAGACGCGGGGGGCTGAAGCCTATTCCAGCTATAATCTGTGGTATTTCTACCTAAATAAATGCTTCTGATATTCTGTACATTATATGTTGTACAAGTTAATGGTCTTCATATTGCTGCATGGCAATGTTTGAACCTTCCCTATCAATTAATATAATTGAATATTCAGCCCGCTAATGATTCTGTAATTGAGGACTCTACCAGAACATGTTACACACAAATGTACACATATTCTTCAACTGATGTACTCCCATTTATTTAGATGCAAATATCACAGAATGTCTTTACAAAACATCTCTGACAAATAGGGATGGGTACCTTTCACATTTAAATCGATACGGTACTCCAGGTATCTAGAAATCCATACCGGTAGTCAACGGTACCAATTTTTGGTACTTTTTGTGTGTGTTCATGTGGTAAAAATATTTATTTGTGTAATAATGAAATCTTAAAATGTTTAAATGTAACATATTTATTTCTCTTTATCGATTGCCCATAAAAGATATCAAACCAATATCCAATTATTTGTATAGTAACAAGTTTGCAATGGTTTTGCAAATGTCTTCAACATAAAAATGCTTAACTACAACAATGCAGTGTTATTTTATTAGTTTTGCACAAAATAAAATGTGACTCCATGTACTCCTTTCCTTTTCCATCTGGAAAATATGTGCTGGGGGTCCACGGAAGCAATCAAGGCAATTAAATTCAAAATAAATGAGCAGAAAGGATAGAGTTGAAGAAGTTTTTTGGTTTTTCGAAAGTATTTAAATATGAATGAAAGTGAAACAAAAACGTTACATTAAGTACAAGAAACCAAGCTTATTACGATATCTATTGCAAGTTTAAATGCAAAGTTAACATATTCTTATACAGTAGGCTTTTTACCTGGACAAGACATAGAGGATGATGATGTTTCTGTTATCGTCACCAAATGTGATTGCCATTTCTTCCCCCCTGTTGTTGGTTGCAGCCGAGTGGCTCAAGGTGAAAAATGCAGGAGTTGCAGCCGTACATCTAACTTGGCTGCACTCTTCAGCCATGAGAGAAAATCCTGTGTTTGACCAGGTGCTTCCTAAGACCTTGTCTATATTAAGCTGGGTAACTCCTTAAACAAATAACTATTTAACCCAAACCCTGTGTCAGCCACACTAACCCATCGTTTAATGTTCCCCTCCTTAGATATTTTTTTACATAGGTAAGTGCACCGTCTATTTCTTGAATCTTTGGCTCTTAGCTCTGTATAGACTCATTGATTGTTTATAAACAGAGTTCGGAGAGGAAGTGATGTCAGAAAGAACCCGCCACAGCCAGCTTCATAATAACCGGTGTCCACTCGGAGGTAACCACTTGAAAGATGGGGGCGAATTATCCAGTCATTCCTGTGTTTGTCCTTCTTCTACATGTACAGGCGCTTTTAGAAATCACACATGAATACCTTAAAGGGGAACATTATTACAATTTCAAAAGGGTTAAAAACAATAAACATCAGTTCCCAGTGGCTTGTTGTATTTTTTGAATTTTTTTTCAAAATTTTACCGGTCTCGGAATATCCCTAAAATAAGCTTTAAAGTGCTTGATTTTCGCTATTTGCTATGCGACTATCCATTTCCCTGTGTCATACAGTGCTGCCAATGTAAACAAACAATTGCAAATACCACAGCAAGATATAGCGACATTAGCTCGGATTGGGACTCGGATTTCAGCGGCTTAAGCGATTCAACAGATTACGCATGTATTGAAACGGATGGTTGGAGTATGAAAGTATTGATGAAGAAACTGAAGCTATTGAGCGAATAGCTATTGACGCTATTCATAGCCATAGAATGGCCGAATAGCTGCGTTAGCATCGGCGGTAAAATGTGCGGACCAAACGATCAGGACTTTCGCATCTTGTGACACTGGAGCAACTTAAACCCGTCGATTGGTAAGTGTTTTTTTCGCATTAAATGTGGGTGGAAGGAAACGTAATATAGTTGCAAATGCATCTGCAGGTTATCCATACATCTCTGTGCCATGTCTGCTTTAGCACCGCCAGTAAATAGCATGTTAGCATCGATTAGCGTAGCATGTTAGCATCCATTAGCTGGCAGTCAACATCACCAAAACTCACCTTTGTGATTTCGTTGACTTAATCGTTGCAAATGCATCTGCAGGTTATCCATATATCTCTGTGCCATGTCTGCTTTAGCACCGCCGGTAAATAGCATGTTAGCGTCGATTAGCGTAGCACGTTAGCATCGATTAGCTGGCAGTCACGCTGCGACCAAATATGTCTGATTAGCACATAAGTCAACATCAACAAAACTCACCTTTGTGATTTCGTTGACTTTATCGGTGCAAATGCATCTGCAGATTATCCATACATCTCTGTGCCAAGTCTGTCATCGCCGGTAAAATGTGGAGACACTCTGGCACATTCAACGGGGGTCTGGCGGCAGACACTTTCGCATCTTCGGGCCAGTGGTGCAACTTGAATCCCTCCCTGTTGGTGTTGTTACACCCTCTGACAACACACCGACGAGGCATGATGTCTCCAAGGTTCCAAAAAATAGTCGAAAATAACAGAGCTGAGACCCAATGTTGAAAATGAAAATGGCGGCTGTATTACCTCAGCAACGTCACATTCTGACGTCATCGCCTCCAGAGCGATAAACAGAAAGGCGTTTAATTCGCCAAAATTCACCCATTTAGAGTTCGGAAATCGGTTGAAAAAATATATGGTCTTTTTTCTGCACCGTCAAGGTATATATTGACACTTACATAGGTTTGGTGATAATGTTCCCCTTTAAGAGAAGGAAACGCCAGCCTGGTGGGATGTGTTTGTCAATGAGTGTGTTGTGCCAGAGGAATGGCAAAAGAACTTTCGAATGACCAGGTCAGCTGTGATTCTATTTAGCCAAAAACTTTGTCCATTTTTCGAAGGGGAGACAACAAGAATACGGCCTCCGATGGATGTGATAAAAAAGGTAGCGTTTGCTTTGTAATACCTGACTGATGAGGGAAGACTACGGAAAACAGCGAAGGCATTTGGACGGGTAAAGCAGACTGTATCAGTTATTGTCCGCAATGTTTGTCGAGTGATTACTCAACGTCTAGTTTTGTACTCCATAACAACTGAGAAGCCATGAAGGTAAACAAACGGTCAGTGGTTAAGGTCGTCCAGTACGACAACATTTCAGCCTCGAAGCACAGGCAGGGTTGTATAAATGGACAATGAAGGCAAAAGAGTGAGGAGTGTCCTGACCAGATATCTAGATCCCTACATTGATTGTTGTAAAATGTTCTTTATCACATTGTTTACTTTCATACGGTTAATAAATATTAATTTATGATGGTTCAGGTGTGATTCACTACAACAGGGTTAGTCTAACAGCTGTTGACGTTGAGGCAGGCACTGTTAAAAAAAAGGGGCAATAGGCTACATTGAAATACTTCACATACCAGACTGCCGGATAAAGATGCACTTCCAGGTCAGAGGTGACAATGAGGTAGTATATGCACGTCTGCCATTTTCCGTGCATGCGTACGAGGTCCCGTTGCGCTCGTGGACGGAGTGGGTAGGGGGTCTTAAAACAAAGCTTAAACGATGGCATTGTGTGTGGACTGGGATAAGGTTAGGTGGGTTTAGCCCTGTATAACCTCAGCTGTCTTAGTGTAGAGGCACGCTAAGATTGGAAGTATTCCCGCCACTTACCTACATTTGGCGTCACAAAGCAGTGAGCGTAATCTGCATCACATTTAGAAAGGACGAGCCACACTTTAGAGTGTTTTCTATTTGGCACGGTTTGTCATGAAACATTGATGGGTTGCAAGATTACTAAGAGCATGTGCGCTTTGAAATCACCTGTTTTCCTCAAGTGCCAGCAAGTACTCGCCTCTCACAAGTGCTAAGTCAAACAGACACAACGTCAAGCGCACACCAGGCACCGAAACATGGAACCCCTGGATCGGTAGCACTGGGCACCGAGTACCCGGTTGCGTTCCCTGACAAAGTAGTACCCGATCCGGTGCTTTTCCCTTTTGACAAAGCATGATCGTAGTGTAAGACATTTTTATTTTGCAAATGTAGTTAAAACGGATGTATATTGTGTAACGCTTTTATTTTGCAGCTGGAAAAGTGATTAGTTTGAGAAAATGTCTTGACATGTTTTGATGTCGGATTCGACTGCACTAAAAAAGTCTTCTTTTGACTTCATGCCGACCGTATTTCATTTCTGTTTAGCTTTTCTGTCATCTTACTTACTAAATCAGGCACGGCAACAGTGTAAATGTTATGTTATCACTACATCTTAATCGTAATCTGAACACAAAATGAAACACCACCCACCTCTAGAACGATGCGCAAAGCAGGGGTTTGCTGTAGGGATGTCTCCTCTTCTCACGACGAAAAATAATCCTTTCTTGTCGGGAGAACAACTTGCCATGGCCTTTGAACCTGATATTTCCATAAGGTAGCCATTTCATTTGTCGCTTGGAGCTCATCAGTAGCAAGTGAACTGCAGCCAAGTTCCCCCTCTACGGCACCGCCCGAGGGTCAAAAAGACACGTGTGCGTTAATAGCCCATTAAAAAAAGATATAGTTAACGCGTTATTTTTGTGTTAACTTTGACAGGGCTTGTAATTATACATAATTGGAGCTCAAACCAGTAAACCTTTACTGTGCTGTGCAAGTGCATGTTTGATATCGATGGAACATAATCTTGAGTAATTTCGAAGTATGAATATGAATATAACGATTGACAAGGGAACAGCCCTTTTGCTCAAAGTCAGCTTGGATCCTGATCACCTTCAATCCTGAACAGAATAAATGGGAAATAAATGAAGGTATGCACAGTTTTGAACAAGATTACATAAAAAACGGATTTTAATGACCCATGTTGATCTGTTCTACAGTCATGTCAACAGCTACATTGATTGCCGTACATTCTCTCGAGTGACAAGGAGTTAATCGCACATTTTGAATCCTGCATGTGTGTCCATTAATGTTATTCTGGTTGCTGAAGGCCTCTTAGAGTAAAAAGCCAACATAATGGAGGCGAAGTGCAGGCTAATTGGAAAACACACACTCCTGAGTACAGGAGGAGTGCAGCGGTGGGAATGTTTTACGACTGTGCAAATGAAAGGGGCTGCAGAGTTTTACGCACGCTGTAAAATTATTATGGAGAATTAGCGTTCTTTCCTTTCCGCCGCAGTAACCTGTACACTTATGCAGAACGACTGATGAAAAATGGACAGACGTGATAACGCAGGAAACATATATACTGTCGGGAACATACTAAAAGTAGACATGCTTTCAAGCATTTGCTGCCCCCTCCTCCTGCCCTATGCCAATATACATTATCCATACTAGTATTTCATATTCAAGGAAATTGCTCCCTATAAAAAATTCACCATACATTAGATGCAGTGATACATTACGACTTCTTAGAATAAGCCAGCATGCATTGTGGACAATTTCTAATGGCTGAAGCTTTGGACCAACCAATAACAAACTACCGCAAACTTCAACCATAATATAAGGATTTTGCTAAATTGGGATTTGTATCAACACACAATCTTTGTAAATGCATTTTTTGTTTTCATACAATTTGTATTAGATTATGCAGTTATTAGGTTAAGATTTCTTGGGTATGTTTATGCATTCACTACATTGCATGGCAGTGCAAATGAGTTGCAGTGTGCATTGCAACCATGGTTCTGGTCAGATCTAAACTTTTCAAAATGATGACGAGTGCCAGTCTAATGCGAGCAGAAGGTTATGCTGCAAGCACACACAAACACAGACGTGACCACTCAGTCTAGTGTATTTGATGAGCACGTGGCCTCCTAATTAGCTATCTTTTATGGTTTAAGGCATTACCTATGGCCACCCAACTAATGACACAACCACAAAATTATGATGGACATATCCCATAGCTGCATTTAAAACTACTCATTATTCATGCAACTAGATGGTAAAGCTGGTAAACAGCAATAATTACATTCTGCATAGTTAACCCTTAGAACTGCCATTGTTGGTAAAGAAAAATCACTAATGATTCAGTTCTGTTATTTTACCAGAAAAACCATACGGGGAAACAAATCATGTCTCTGATCCGTCCCAGATAGATACAGTAAGTATACAAGATGTGGCGTGTATGCACCAACCGAACAATCACACGACATGCAATAATCATAAATGAAAGTCGCGTTTTTTAACCGCTCCGATCTCATCCCCGGAAGCAGTAACGCTAGCAAGTCATATGAATACAATAGGTGCTAACTCACAAGACCAAGAAGAAGATGACCCCTGTGTAGCCCATCAAAATCCAGGGCCGGTTGGTGGCAGTAGTGGGGCAGTACAAGTACCTGGGAGTCCACTTGAACAGCAGACTGGACTGGAAGGACAACAGCAAAGCTGTCTACAAGAAGGGCATGACTCTTTTCCCTGAGGAACCTTATTTCCTTTAATGTGTGCAGCAAACTGTTGGATATCTTATTTCAGTCTGTTGTGGCCAGTGCCCTGTACTTTGCAGTGGTTTGTTGGTGGAGCAGCACCAGCAAAAGAGACTTAAACCGGATTGGCAAACTGATCCAGAAAGCCAGCCAAACTATTGGCAAGCAGTTGGAGGCGTTTGTGTCAGTGAGGCACAGGAGGACACTGGACAAACTGCTCGCCATCACGGGCAATCCTGCCCACCCAATCCACCAGACATTTAAGGGACAGCGGAGCTCATACTCCAACAGGCTCCTTCAGCTTCGTTCCCAGAGTGTTCAATTAAAAAACTCCTTCATTCCAGCTGTATAATCACTTGCTATACAGCAATAGATGATTACCTGAACGCTTCTATGTTAGCTACCTCTGTTTGTATATAATGTATAAATTCTGCTGGATCTAGTCTCTATTTTATGCTGCCCTCTTTTTTTTTGCTGCAGCTGTTACATATACTGTCATATTGTACATGGTAGTTGGGATGTGTTATATATTGTATATATTATATAAATATATAATATATCAGTATATGTTATATACTATATATATAATATGTAAATATTACATATGTTATATTTTATATTGCTACTAAGGTACATTTTTTGTCTAATTTATACTTGCATTATCCTTTCCATCCTTTGTAACTGAGCTACTGTGTTGAACAATTTCTCTTGTGGATCAATAAAGTTTGCCTAAGTCTAGGTCTATGTCTCATCTCCCATAATGTTAGCGCTATTATTTCCATCCATCCATCCATTTCCTACCGTTTGTCCCTTTTGGGGTCACGGGGGTTGCTGGAGCCTATCTATCTAAGCTGCATTCAGGCGGTAGGCGGTGTACACCCTGGACAAGTCGCCACCTCATCGCTGAGCGCTATTTTTTGTTAAATTAAAAATGAAGGCCTTCTCAATTAGATGAATATGACAAGAAACAGATTATGATTGTCTCCGAGGCGAGCAGTTTTACCTACAGTTCACGTCTGGTGGTAGACGAATGTCACCGAGCACCAACTAAGTTTGTGGTTTCTTCACTACAGAATACACTCCTCATTTTTGTTAGGTGAATGTTTACTTGTAGTCAGATAAAAGTTGCATGTTTTCTTTCCAGTCAAAGGTGAAACCTTTATAAACTAAATTAGAATATTGTGTACAAGTTCATTTATGTCAGCAGTAAACTTCAAATGTGAAACCAATATGTGATATTAACTCATTACATTTCAAATCAGTATGTCAAGTCTTTATTATCATTTTGAGGATCTTGGCTTACACTTTTTGAAACCCACATTTTCTGAGATTTTCAATGAAAGGTTTTCATAAACTGTAAGCCCGAGCCTGAATCATCAAAATTATAACCTATAAAGAATTGACATATCTGACTTTGCATGTATTAAGTTAATATCACATGTTGTGTAATTTCAATCCAATCCAATCAACTTTTTTTATAAAGCACATTTAAACAACAATAACGTTTCCAAAGTGCTGCACAGCCATATTAAAAACAATATTAAAAAATCAATATTATGCTCCACCAATGACTGAATTAAAACAAAAAATAAATATAAAACCAATATAAAAAAAATTATATAAAAACAAATATGATTAAAAACTATTTTAAAGGGTAAAATCAATTAAAACAGTAAAATAGAAATCAAAGTGTATAAAAAACACAGAGGACAGAGGACCACCCAACTCACGTAGTGTTAAAAGCCAAAGAATAAAAGTGGGACTTAAGACGAGACTTAAAACACTCCACTGTGGAAGCAGTTTGAACATGGAGGGGCAGAATGTTCCAGAGCTTAGGGCCGACCACAGAGAAGGCCCTGTCTCCCCTGGTCTTAAGTCTAGTCTTGGGCACCACGAGCTGGAACTGGCTCTCGGACCTCAGAGCGCGCGCAGGAATGTAAATTTGGATGAGGTCCGAGATACAATGAGGTGCCAGTCCATGTAAAGATTAAAAAACAAACAGCAATGTTTTAAAATCAATTATAAAATGAACAGGGAGCCAGTGCAAACTCTGAAGAATTGGGGTTATATGCTGGCGTTTCCTGGCCCCTGTTAAAAGCCGTGCTGCCGCGTTCTGAACTAACTGCAACCGGGAGAGAGCTTTTTGGCTAATGCCAGCATAAAGTGCATTGCAGTAGTCCAGGCGACTTGAAATAAAAGCATGCACGACTTGTTCAAAAAGGTTAAAAGATACAAACTGTTTAACCTTTACTAAAAGACGAAGGTGATAAAAACATGATTTTAAAACGCCATTGACTTGTTTGTCTAGTTTAAAATCACATGATTTATTTTGTTACATTCTACAGAAAATATTTTTTTATTTTTTAAAGTACATTCTAACAATGTGACCTTACTGTAGGCTTTTCGAGGAGCATAAAACCAAACTAAACAAAAATTGAGGCTAATCCACCTTTATTTATTTGTTTTCCCAAATAAGTATCAATAAGAAAACCGTTAAGGAACCTAATCGTAAAGCAGAATTGAAAATGGAATCGGAAATAAATAAATAAATGATGAATGGGTTGTACTTGTATAGCGCTTTTCTACCTTCAAGGTACTCAAAGCGCTTTGACACTTCTTCCACATTCACCCACACATTCACACACTGATGGAGGGAGCTGCCATGCAAGGCGCTAACCAGCACCCATGAGGAGCAAGGGTGAAGTGTCTCGCTCAGGACACAACGGACATGATGAGGTTAGTACTAGGTGGGGATTGAACCAGGGACCCTCGGGTTGCACACGGCCACTCCCTCCCACGCCGTGCCGAAAACATCTTATCAAGTCCCATCCCTAAAAAAATTAACTAAGTGCACAACATAACTTCTTGGACACAAATACTGTCTGAGACAGGCACAAAAAACTCTGTCCATTAGCATTAAAGCTACAGAAACACAAAAAAGATTGTTCCCAGTATGGATTACTTGGCAAGTTTAAATGTGGGCATCACACTCCTGATACATTAATGTGGGGCCATGTAGAGAAAAAATATAATAATATTTTCTCATATAACCCTTCAAACTTGACCGAAGTTGACAAATAATGAAACAACCCTGAATTCAATAAAAAATAGGGTACACATTTGAAGGTATAAGCCAAAAGGTATGTTAGAACAGTGATTCTCAACCTGTTTTCAGTGATGTACCCCCTGTGAACATTTTTATAATTCAAGTACCCCCTAATAAGAGCAAAGCATTTTTGGTTGAAAAAAAGAGATAAAGAAGTAAAATACAGCACTATGTCATCAGTTTCTGATTTATTAAATTGTATAACAGTGCAAAATGTTGCTCATTTGTCGTGGTCTTTCTCGAACTATTTGGAAAAAAAGATATAAAAATAATTAAAAACTTGTTGAAAAATAAACAAGTGATTCAATTATAAATAAAGATTTCTACACGTAGAAGTAATCATCAATTTAAAGTGCCCTCTTTGGGGATTGTAATAGAGATCCATCTGGATTCATGAACTTAATTCTTAACATTTCTTCACAAAAAAAGAAATCTTATTTATGGAACATGTCCACAAAAAAATCTAGCTGTCAACACTGAATATTGCATTGTTGCATTTCTTTTTACAGTTTATGAACTTAAATTCATATTTTGTTGAAGTATTATTCAATAAATATATTTATAAATAATTTTTGAATTGTTGCTATTTTTAGAATATTTTTTTAAAAATCTCACGTCCCCCTTGGCATGCCTTCAAGTACCCCCAAGGGTACGCGTACCCCCATTTGAGAACCACTGTGTTAGAATATTGGAAATCTAAACTTTTTCAAACATTTGTCACACTTTGAAAATCACTGCTATATTGGATCAATCAAGTTTAAAGAAGACTATCCGGGTGTTATTTTCAGAGGTGGGTAGTAACGCGTAACATCTACTTTGTAACATTTACTTAAGTTACTTTTTAGATTAATTATACCTGTCAGAGTAGTTTTAATGCAAAATGCTTTACGTTTACTTCGGGGGTTTTTTTGTGATAAAACCCCCACCAGTTTTACTCTGTAACATTGAGTTTATTTCGGATCGCTACATTTATGTATATCATCATATTTATTTATCATCTATTGATTGGTGCTTGCAAAAAACATACTTTTGGCTTGTTAGAAACTACTTTTAACAAGCACTGTCACTAGAGTCTGTTTCACCTATTCAACGTTAGCAATCAAACAGGACTACGCACTGTAATAGTGACATGACATCAGACAAGACTGGATACACCCACCTCTTCCATGTTTACAAAAAAGAACAGCTGTATCATGTATTTTCATTCATGTTACTAGACATATGTGAATTTCATCCAACAAGAATTACACTCCCAACTATAGAAAATACGTGGAAAGTTGCTGATCCCTTAAACCAGGGGTAGGGAACCTATGGCTCGAGAGCCAGATGTGGCTCTTTTGATGACTGCATCTGGCTCTCGGATAAATCTGAGCTGACATTGCTTAACATGATAAGCAATGAATAATTCCACTTGTAATCACAGTGTTAAAAATAAAGTTCAAAATATAAAACATTCTCATGCTTTTTTATGTTCAAGAAGTTGCATTAATGGTAAGAAGTAATTTATTTATTATTGGTTAGTGTGGGGCTTGACCTGCTGGGTGTTCTTCAGACCACCAAGAGCCTTTTTTGGGTTAAAATATTCCATCCATCCATCCATTTTCTACCGCTTATTCCCTTTTGGGGTCGCGGGGGGTTAAAATATTGTTTTATTTAATTTTTCCCTCAGTTGCTTTCCAGCAATTGTCTTTTTCTCTTTCGTCCGCACTCGCGCTCTGGCTACAGCCCCAACCCTGTCTCTCCTCCTGGCTGCTGCTTATAACAGAGTGACAGGTGGACCTTCTACGCACCTGTCGCTGATTTCGAGGCCGGTCCTGGCAACATCCTGCTTTGCTGCAGGCCACGCCCCCTCCACAGTTAGCTTCAGAATTACAATGTTATTACAAAGAATAAGAGACCTATTATACTCTGGAAATGTTGGTCTTACTTAAAAATGCACGCGTTTAGTTGTGTTCAGTGTTAAAAAAATATTAAATGGCTCTTAGGGAAATACATTTGAAAATATTTGGCTTCCTGGCTCTCTCAGCCAAAAAGGTTCCCGACCCCTGCCTTAAACAGTTATCAGCGTGCTATTTCCTCTTGAGGATTATATTCATAGTTTAAACATTTTATTTTATTTTATTTTTATTTTAATGTGCCAATATTTTAAGGTTTTATGTAAAACACTTAGATGTTTCTTATATATAAATGAAATATTCTTTAAAAAAAAACTTGCCTTGCCTAGTATGATACAACAAGGGTGTCATTTGATAGAGGGTCTTACTTTCAAGAAGCTGATATTAGACGTAGGACCTGCGTAATGAGGGCAAGGGCACGTAGCTGATGGATAAAAGGACGAAGACTGCACAGCGCCCTTTGGTCTGAGACGAGGCCATTGAATTCCTGGAGAAGTGGGGTCTGTCATCGTTGTGATTATGTGTGGATGCCTGTAAGTCGTGACAGGCCACGCCACATTAACACTGACATACTTTCTTGCTGTGACACAGATGGGTATCGTAAATAAAAGATCCAGGAGTCATGGGCTATTTCCAGAGCTGTAATGGTCGAGCCAGAGAGGCAGCGCGAGCAAAGAATTGGGATATGCTAATGATGGGACTGGAGGGTACAAAGCAAGGCTTAAGGGGATGATTACAGAGCAGGGTAATGTGGCAGGGTGGTTGATAGGGCTGCGGCCTGGATTTGAAAATAATTAGGAGCATGGCTGGATAGCATAACCAGATAATGTGGCTTGGGGGGGGGACGGGACGCAAAGCACGGCCTGGCACAGTATGAAGATGATGAGTATCAAGGCTGAGCTGTCCACTCCATCGGCCCTCTGAGCTGTGACAAAAACTCTGCTGTAGCTGTGGGTGCTTTCAACGATAGGACTTGAGCGCTAATTACCACAGAGCCAGCAAAGAGATAGCGCCAATAGACGTAGAGAGGCACACTAAGATGAAGCAACAGAAGGAAATGAACATGAATATGTAGTTAGAAGAGCTATGAATCACTGTGTTATGAAATAACTGAGAAAAGGGTGGGAACAGCATTCTTACTTTCTCCTCAACATCATCCTGAAAAAGCACTAATATCTTGAGAAAAGTATCAGGAAACAGGAAATATGGAGAGTGTGGATGTGAAATATTATATGGATATGTGATGTGGAATATGGATATGTTAAACCAGTGTAAAGGATTTAGAAACTTTGGTCTATCTTGTGTATGTTTTTTGCTCGTTCCCAACAAAGGTGGGCACTTCTCTTCCCTCTCCATGTCTTTGTCCTGCTTTTGATTCAACTCATTTCAAAATTTCTTTTAGCCTCTCTCCGCATTGTTTTTCAAAGTTAATCATGGAACTCATTGGAGGGTTGTGTGCCTGCCAATTCTTTACAATGAGGACATCAAAGCTCTCTACATAATCTGAACTATGATAACAGGACATCTGCTGATTGGATTGAGTGTTGCCCTGGTACATCAACAAATTTGTCTGTTAAAGGTACCCAGAAGCTGCCCGTCCTGATTGATATGATGGGCAGGGCACTCAGACAGTAACAATTTCTGAACTTAATCACATACTGGATAACATATTGCAGAAGCTTTTAATCTGCAAGGTAAAATTTGAGGGTCAGGAATGGACAAATAATGTATTGGAATGTATCTACTTGTCCTAACTCAAATATCAAAATCTGCACCCCCACCCCTAAGATCTCACCCGTTGGGGTCAAAATAATCACAAGAACGGTGAGCAAAAATCCCAGAATCATACGGGAGAACCTAGCTAATGACCTGCAGAGAGCTGGGACCAAAAAAACAAAGGCTACCATTAGTACCACACTGTCGCCAGGAACTCAAATCCTGCAGTGCCAGACGTGTCCCCCTGCATAAGCCAGTACATGTTCAGGCCCGTCTGAATTTTTCTAGAGAGTATTTGGATGATCCAGAAGAGTATTGGGAGAATGTCATATGGTCAAATGAAACCAAAATGGATTTTTTTTTTTGTAAAAACTCAACTTATGGTGTTTGGAGGAGACGGAATGCTGAGTTGCATCCAAACAACACCATAAATAATGTAACGCACGGGGGTGGAAACATCATGTTTGGGGCCTGTTTTTCTGCAAAAGGACCAGGACGACTGATCCGTGTAAAGGAAAGAATGACTGGGACCATGGGTTGTAAGATTTTGTGTGAAAACCTCCATCCATCCATCAGCAAGGGCATTGAAGATGAAACGTGGCCGGGTCTTTCAGCATGATAATGATCCCAAGCATACCGTCCAAGCAACGAAGGAGTGGCTTTGTAAGTAGCATTTCAAGGTCCTGGAGTGGCCGAGCCAGTCTCTAGTTCTCAACCCCATAGAGCAGGGGTGTCAAACATACGGCCCGCGGGCCGGATCAGGCCCGCAAACCGTTTTTATCCGGCCCGCGAGATAGTTTTGCCAAGTATTAAAACTAGCTGAAATTTTTGATTGAAAGAAACTGCTCTTTTAAATGTGTCCACTGGGTGTCGCGATAGCAATTCTTCGTGTCCCCTGCCGCAAGCGTGAGCATGACTTCAGAGGGGGCGGAGCTATGTGTCCGGTTAAGATAGAGGACTGGGGACACATTACCTGGGCGCACATAAAAATGCTGAAATTACAAAAGTACATGTATCCCCTTTCAACTTCATGTGTGATTCATGAAATGAGTCCAAATTCACAAGTTTGTTGTAAATGATGTTACATGTATACAGAAATAAACCACATGAAGCTAGTACAACAGTTGAGGAAAATGAGGAAATTACATTAACATCATCCTGTAATTGGATTTTGATATTACTATTTATTGCAATTTCTGATAGATTGGAATTTTACGCCAATAAGAGCATTTTAAAACTCTGCCAGACTCACACCTATTTGATCGATGAACATTATCACATCATTTATTCAGAAAGGATAAATCAAGACAAATGAAGATAGACTTCTATGAACAGCAACATGTAAGTGTGAAAAAAGCAAAAAACTTTATGATTTGTATGTTTTCAGGTTGTGCTTGTTGTATTTTTCTTAAACAAAGAAAACAATCTGAAGTTGTCTTTATTTTTAAGTTAACGTGCCGTGATTTTACCAGTCCGGCCCACTTGGGAGTACATTTTCGTCTTTGTGGCTCCTGGGCTTAAATGAGTTTGACACCCCTGCCATAGAGGGAGTTAAAAGTCTGTGTTGCCCAGCGACAGCCACAAAACATCACTGCTCTAGAGGAGATCTGCATGGAGGAATGGGCCAAAATACCAGCAACAGTGTGTGAAAACCCTGTGAAGACTTAAAGAAAACGTTTGACCTCTGTCATTGCCAACAAAGGGTATACAACACAGTGTTGAGATTAACATTTGTTGTTGACCTAATACTTATTTTCCACTATAATTTGCAGATACATTATTTTAAAATCTGAAAATGTGAATTTCTGGATTTAGTTTTCATTTTCAGGTACACCTATGATTAAAATTACAGCCCTCTATCATCTTTTTAAAAGGAAGAACTTGCACAATTGGTGATTACATTTTTGCCCCACTGTATGTGCCTATGTTTGCTGAGGTTTTTTTCCACTTCTGGTGGCTTTTTCTCCCTCTCTCTTCCCTAAAGCATCTTATGTCGTGTTTAATTGAATCTGTACAAAATAATTAAAATAATCTCTTCCTAAGCCCTGTTAGGCAATTTCAACAGGAATACGGATATTTTATTAACCACACAGTGATACATAGGAGTATGTAGTAGTACCATGAATTGATTAACTTGGACCCCGACTTAAACAAGTTGAAAAACTTATTCGGGTGTCACCATTTAGTGGTCAATTGTACGGAATATAGTTAGATAGTACTTTATTGATTCCTTCAGGAGAGTTCCTTCAGGAAAATTAAAATGTACTGAACTGTGCAATCTACTAATAAAAGCTTCAATCAATAAATATCCTTATAAAAATTAAGCTTTTGAAAAACTCTGGCCAGGAAGGAGAATAAAAAAAAACAAAAAAAAATGGCCTCAGCATTTGTGGTTGGAAGGGTGAAACTTGTTGGTTTGTGTCAGAAGAAATGTGTGACATTAACTTATGTTTTTAAACCTTATTTAACAACAGAACATTAAATTGTTGACTCATGTTGACTAATTATTTTCTTGCATCTGTATAACTATTAAGGTATAACAAAAAAACAATCAGGCCTTCTGGTGTCTGTGTAAGTGTGCGGTGGTCGTTTCCCCAAGATGCAGATGGACGTCAGGAAACAGCGTGCAGGTAAGAAAGATGATTAATTCCAAAAACCCGGCAAGAATACAAAAATAGAAAAAAACGCAAAGGCTAAGCAAAAGACTAGCCAACAACAAGAGTGTCACACCGCGGTGAGGGATGTCTTGTCTTGGGTTTTTCTGTCTTATGGTTTGCATGTTTTAATTTAAAAAGTAACTCTCCTCTCATTTCAGGTCACTTGCCCTTCCTTTTGTGTCATCAGTCTGACGTCATCCCTGTTCTCTGATTGTTTCCAGCTGTTCCCTATTACCTTCATGTGTTTTATAAGCTCACTCCTTCCTTTGCTCGGTGCCAGATTGTCTCGTTTGTTCGTGCTCTCTAGCGTCCATGTTCTTGTCCATGCCTTGCCTTGTCTCGTGCTTATGTTCCTTGATCCTAAACCCCTTTGTGAATATTTTGAGTTTTCCTTTCTTCCTCCTCAGCAGAGGGATTTTGATTATTTCGTTATTCAGCCTTAGTGGTAAGTTTCAGTTAACATTTTTTCATTCATTCCTCAACTTTTTGAGTGACTATTTTTGTTAAAACGTTATTAGATTAGGTAGTATAGAAATTTTCATAGCTGTTGTTTTGGTCCTCCTGTTGGAGCGTTTTTTGTTAAATATTTTTTATAGCATATACGGCGTCAATTATAGTTCATCTTTTGTGTTTTCCTCCGTTCGGAGAGATTTCCGGTTGTTCCTTCTTTTTCTGGAACCTTTTCGCCGAGTAGATTTTTTTTGTGATTATAGATGTTATTTCTTGACTTTGGAGGTAAAAGGAAGTTGTCAAAATAAAAGCCTGTCTGAAGTCCCAACTCTGCATCTGAGTCCAATCCTTTTACCAAGCTTGACAAAGAGCAAGAAGCAAGTGGTACCATTGGTGCGTGTTGCGAATAAGACTGCCGGGCAGAATATGGCACAAGCCAGGAACAAATAGCAATCTGATTAGTGACCAGGAGCAGGTGAGCGTCCCAACCACTAATCAGAGGCAGGTGACAAAAATCAGCACCCATGGCAACAAAGAAAAGAAACAAGGGTGCTGAACCAGATTTAACCCCCAACTAAGGAAATACTAAACTAAACAAAACATGACCAGAGCAACGGATAATGACACATCTGTGACAAAACACACAAAAAAATATTGCATTAATCATGTCCTTCTGCAAATTACTCAGAATTTATTTTGTCCATGTATGCTCCTTTATCTTAATCGGGAATGGCTATCAAGGCGGAACTCATTGTTATATGGTCAGTCATCAGGTCAATGCATACGTGAGTGCAAAAATGAGTGAGAAGACTGACTGGTGTGCTCCCTGGCAAATTTCACTCCGAAATGAACACTGATAGGACTTTAGATACAACTGTTACCAAGTTTTAAGGAAAACATTTGGGTGCAATCAAGTAAAACATTTAAAAAATGTTCTTGTATGACAGTCTGGTAAAATAATTGCATTTGTAATGAAATACCAGGGTCTTCTTTGAGGTAATTTAAATTATATAAGCAATTAATAACCTGTGATTAATCATGATTAATATAAAATTAAGTATGATTAATCTGCTTTAAAAAAAGAACACTCATGTGACAGCACTATTTGTAATATATCACTTTCAGGCTTTTGATTAGCCAAAATGTGCATGATAAAGTGAAGTGAATTACATTTATATAGCGCTTTTTTGTAGTGACTCAGAGTGCTTTACATAGTGAAACCCATTATCTAAGATACATTTAAACCAGTGTGGGTGGAACTGGGTGAAGGTGGGTAAAGTATTGTGTCCAAAGACAAAACTGCAGTGACTAGAATGGCAGCAGCGGGGATCGAACCTGGAACCCTCAAATTGCTGGCACGGCCGCTCTACCATCCAAGCAATGCCGCACATTCACATTCACTGGATATTACATTCACTTATAGCCAGTGAATGCGATTTTATGTGGACAGATAACTTTTTTTAACTCCACTCTTGTGAACGGAAATATTGTATTACACCCGAAAGACAAACGTGTTGTGGATGCATCTCAATGATGGTCCTCAACTGGCACACAAAGGTTAAAGAGGTAAATCACTGTAAAGCGTAAGAATAAACACTCCCTTTGATAAGAAGTGCTGAAGTCTGAATGCTTTCAACGTGCAATTTAAAGGTAAATCGCATATTTTGGGGGAAGTTTGCCTATCATTCACAATATATTTTTCTAACTAGTAAATAAATACAATCAAAAGTCCACTTACAAAGGAGCCTTTGGGAGTCACTCTAGTCTGCCTATAAAGCACATACAAAAAATCCAAACACCTCCTTTAAGGTTTTATATACATGCTGTAAGTATATATGTGATGTATTAACAGGCACATTTATAATAACATTTAATATTTACGTATTTTGATCATTTTAAGCATATGGCAACGCATTAATTTCAGAAACGCATTAAGACGTTCGCTTTTTTTTTTTAACTACACCATTGATTATTACTCACTGCAGACTTAATGAGAGTCAGAAAGATAATAAAAAACAGCCACTTACTGTGCAATATCTGCTGTCACTGGGATGTTAGGATGTTGTATTCCCCTTGTCAAACTTGGACTTGGATTTGTATTGCTTCTTCGATGCAAAAAATATTTGGAACGAGCCAGGCGTGAACGTGAGTACATGTTTAATTTATTTAGACACTATAATACAAAAACAGGAAAACAAAGGGCGCGCACAATGGCGGTACAAAAACTGGGCTATGAAACAAAAGACTAGAACAGAGGCTATAACTATAAACACGAAACCAAAACTCTTGCTCAATGGCATGAATAACAATGAACTTTGAACACAAACTTACATGACATAGAACTGAGAACGAGACATGGATCTTTGCAAGGTGCGTAGCAGGTGGTAGGCATGAGCAGGAGGTGTAAGTAGATCGGTAAGTACAAAGTTGCCAGACTGAACGCTTGGCCACTGTGGCTTAAATAATAACTTTGATAATGACAAGCAGGTGTGAGAACTGAGGACTGGGACGTGACTTGGAGACAAGGGGGAAACTAATGAGTTACTATGGAAACAAAAAGAAACCAGGAAGTGCAAAAGCCGGAAACAAGCGTCCAAAAAACAAAACATAACATGACCAAAACAAAACATGATCCATAGGCATGACACCCCTTAAGATGAAGAATGCCTCATAATCCTCGCGAAGAAAAAG